>NC_034409.1:104357236-104489179 GCF_002078875.1 Numida meleagris
TTCAGTCTTTGATGCTGGGCCTCTGCCGTCCCTCTCCAGGACAAACAGGCCGTCCTTGGGGCTGTGACTGCCATGATGGATCTCCTCCTGCAAGAGGAGCTGCGCCAAGAGCACATCTGGGAGCAGCTCCTCTGGCTTGTGCACCAGTGTCAGGAGGTCCAGGACTCCTCCAGGGTGACCAAGGTGAGATGTTGAGCAGGGCTCAGCGTGGACGCGGGGCTGAGTGCCCCGGGGCGAGTGCCCGAGGGGTCAGTGGGTTGCAGGGAGGAGGTGGGGAGCCCTTGGAGAAAGAAGGAACAGGTGTCCAAGGGAGGTCTGAGGCTTCCTGCGCTCTTCAGTCAAGGAAAGAGCGACCCAGACAGGGCCAGGAGGGAGCCAAGAGTCACTGGGGCCCATCTCCTGGGGATGGGAGGCTTCACCACCACCACTGTGCGGCTCTGAGTGTCCGAGGAGCTCTGTGCTAACAACCAGGAGGACCATGTCCGGTTGCACCTGATGGGGGAGAAGAAGGCTGCTGGGTGGGAAATGCCAGCAAACGATGCCCAAACGGGGCTCGGGTCAGAGCAGAGAGACTCTCTTGGTGCTGCTGGCAGGTGGTGACAAACAAGAAGGCCTGTGCGGGAGCTTCTCCCAGCAGACAAACCGTTGGGAAACGGTTTCTCCACTCCCAAGTGGCTAGATGTGGCTTCAGCCCTCTCTTCCTCCCCCGGTCTCTTGCAGAGCCTCGATATCTTGGAGGTAGTTCAGTCTATCGTCCCCAAGGACACGTTTCTGGCCACCACCAGTGCCATGTTCTACCAGGTAAGGGGAGCCTATCCTTGTGCCCACAGCAGTTTCCCTCTTGGCTAAGTCTCAGGAGGACTGCGGAGCTCCAAGCCTCTAACGGCCGCTCAGACATAGCTCCTTCTTTTCCGTCCTCAATGCCCATGTGATTTTCTCAAATGGATCTTGTTCCCACAGCTCTCTGATGACACCAAACAGCACAGCGAGGCTGATAGCACAAAGATGACCCACTGCATCCTGCTGCAGGGTAAGGAGAGGAGATTTGGCAATGCTTGGAAGTGCCCTGGCCAAAACCTCTCTCCCACACCTCAGGAATGGGCACGAGTTGCTTGCTCACACAGCGCGGGATTTCTTCCCCGCAGCCCGCATCTGCCCAGAGGAAATGGTCCTGTTTCTGCAGTCGCAGCTGGGCGATGAGAGGGAGGCCAGATGCGTGGCAGCCCTGGGTCTGCTTGGTGCTCTGGCTCGCTCGCACGGTCAGTACCACGGGTCGCGACGTCCAGGGATCCCTTTTGCCATCTGGGTTGTGCCTCCACGCATGCTTCTGTGCATCTCTTGCAGAGCTGGTGATGACAGAGAAGCTGCCCCAGGTCGTGGAGGCCGTGCAGTGCCTGTGCGGGGACCCCAGGACCCGGGTGAGCTGGTTTGGGAAGGGAAAGCGCTGTCGGGGTGGTGATGCTGCTGCCAAAACGGGCAGGGCCGGGCTGCCCGCGGAAGTGCTGGCGCATTGCCCACATTCTCCCTGCTGGGGAGAGCAGGCAGAGTGGAGCGGGCAGGTCCCTGTGCTGTGCATGGAAAGCACACAGCCTGGTGCTAAGGCGTGACACACGCCTCAGAAGTCCAGGCTTCTCCTCTGCTCTTGTTGTCTCTGCACATGCCCAAAGGGCAAAAAAAGAATCAAAACCACAATTGACTCCTGTCAGGTGAGGAGGGCCATCCTGCATTTCATCAAGGACCTGCTCAGTGCTGATGCCCGGAGCTGCTCAGCCTGGGATGTGGTGGGGCACATCTTCAGGGAGTTCAGCCGCAGCGCGGGAAGAATGGTAAGGACAGTGGGCAGCAGCTTCCTTTGGGAGACCCGTGCTGCTCAGAGGCCGGCACAGAAGCACCGGTGGGGCCACACCTGAGCCTCCGGAGAGGCTCCTGAGAACTGAGAGTAACCGGCGTTTCCCCAACATTGTTGTGCAGGCGGACGGAGAGCTTTCTGCCCAGGAAGCCCAGGAAGAAGGAGCTCTCCAAGAGCTGTGCAGGGACGTCCTGGGGTCACTGGATGCCTCTGTGAGAGGGATGACCAAAGTAAGTCACACTCTGCACATCTGCCGTTCCTTGCTTCCGCACCACGTGTCACTCGTCCCCTTCCAGCACCCCAGGTCTTTCCTCCAGCGTGCTCGGAAGCACACAAGACTCAGGGAAACTCACAGAGTCCTCTTCATCTCTGAGCTGAGGCAGGAATGCTGACATGCTCAACTGCCTCGTTCCTTACAGCTCCTGTGGCCGCGGCTGCTGCTTTATGTGGTGCCGGCCCAGTACACGGGCATGCTGATCCCAGTCTCCCGCTGCGTGCAAGCCCTGGCAGAGAGAGGGGACCTGAAGGACCGTGAGATAGAAGAACTGGATCCCCATTTCCTCAGCTCCGTCTTTCAAGGTAGGAGCAGAAACTCCCCCACTGAGCTCTGTTGACCTCTGTGTTAGCATCCAGAAAGGACAGCGGAGGTGTGCGTGGCAGGGCGCGGCGTGTCTTGGCGTCTCACTCAGCACTTCTTTCTCCCCACAGGCCCACTGCTGACGCCCCAGAAACTGCTGGCACGCCTGTTGGTGAGTAGATGCTCCAGAGGCCAGTGCCACGAGCCCCGAGGAGGAAGCAGCATGGCCGAGCGTGCCGGCGCCCGCCTCACAGCCAGGGATGCCATTCTCTTCCCCGGCTTGCAGTGCCATGGGCAAAGCTGTTGGCTGCTCCTTGCCCGCCAGGGCGGTGCCAAGCTGCTTCCCCCCTGGGAGAAGCCGCTGCTCTTGCTGCAGAAGTGACCCTGCTTCTCCTTGCTCTCGCTCAGGTGGTGGCAGGGAGCCCTTTGGCAGGCAGCGAACTCCAAGCCGCTGCCTTGCTGCTCATGCAAAACCTCCACAGCAAGATCCACAGAGCTGTGGGGGCCATGTGGGCTGCTGAGATCCCCCGGCTGCTGCAGTGCCTCAATGGTAAAGTACTGGCAGGGAGGGAGAGGCGGAGGCAGGGAAGGGGGCTGTGAAAAAGCAGCTCTGCAGCGTGGCAGAGGAGAAGCGTTGCCTGCAGCCCAGTGCTTGCTCTGCTGCCGTTCCCATTCCGGAGAGACAGCACTGAGGCTTGGGGACCTTTCCCCCCGGGGATCTGTCCATTCCGGGGCACGAATGAGCCCTTCACGTCCCCTCACACAGGAAACTTGGAGCAGTTCTGTGTTCCTGCTGGGACAGTGGTTGTTGGGAGGGACAGGTCATTGCGGAGGGGGGTGCAGGTCCCAGCTTGGCAGTGTTGAGTTCCCAGGCCAAGCCAGGTTTGCAGCAGCTCTTCCTCTGTGGCTTGATCCCAACCAAGGATCTTTTGCTTCCTCTTGCTGTGCAGGGAAAGATGAGAGCTTCCCGGGCTCTGCAGAATGGGAGCAGCGTCTGATAAAGGTACAGCATTGCCGGGAGGCGTGGTACAGAGAAGTGCTTGCCTGCCTCAAGGAGCCCCGCTCCCATATGAGCCACTGCAGGACAAGAACAGCCTCTAATGTGGCTGCGGAGCGGCCACATGCCTTTGAGGCACTGCCTCTTCCTCTTTGTCCCAAGCCCAAGGGGGGTCTTAGGAGAAGAGCGGCAGGTGGCTTTCATGGAAGGAATGTTGGGGGGAGCTGGGAGAGGGACTGTTCTTCCAGGCAGCTCTCCCCAGGAGGCTGCAGCGACTTGGGAATGTGGGAAGAGGCACAGGGCAAGGGAACATTGGCTTCTCCTGTTGTCCAACAGTTCCTGAGGGCGTCACTGGATACCATGGCGGACGAGGCCTGGACCAAGGGCCTGAGCTGCGAGCTGAGCCGGTGGCTGGGCAGCTCTTTCAGCAGCTCCGGAGAAAAGGTGGGTTCCCCCCGGCTCTACCCAGCGGTGCAGCTGTGGGTGCCCAGCTGGGGCTGGGGCTGAGGGGGGTGCTCTGCCCACGTGGGCTTCTCACACTGCTTCCCCAGCCCATGCCCCCCCGAGTGCCTTTCCCTGCAAACTGCCCGCGGGCTGGCGAAAGCTCGGCCCTGCAGCTGCTCTCAGCAACTCCCAGGGAGCGTGGGTCCTTCCCACCTGGCCCTCTCCCAGCAGGTCAGGCTGCTGCCACATCTCAGGTTTTTCCTTCCCTTCCCTTCCCTTCTCTTCCCTTCTCTTCCCTTCCCATGCAGCCTTTCCTGTACAAGGCTCTTGGTACAGCCCTGGGAGCATGTAAGGAAGTCCTCCACATCCAAGAGAAGCTGCTGCAACACCTGGAGGACGCAAATGCGGAGGAGCCATCTGAGAGCCAGGTGAGGTCTCCTCCAGCTTCTGCGTGCGTCCCCGCTCTGTCCCTGGGGCAGAGGGCTTCTCCTGGCCCTGCTCCAGGCCCTTTCGATCTCCTGCTGCCATTTCCGTCAGGCGGCCTGGCCTGGCCTGGCCACTGTGGCTGGCCGCACTAACGGCCCCTTGTTCTTTTGTGCAGGGGATGATCTCTCTTCTCAGCCATGCTGCTGAGACCAACTTCCACCCAGCCTTGGACACGCTCACCATCTTTGCGTCCAGGCTGTGCAAAGGCCGGCGTGCGAGGATTTCCTCACGCAAGAAGGTGAAGCGTTACGGGTTTCTATTGTGGCTTTCTTCTGCCTTATTTTCACGGCAGCTCCTGCCTTGGGAGCCCAGGTGCATCATGGGGTGCTGGGGGCCGCTGAGCGAGCGTCTCAAGGCATTTCTCCCCCCACAGGCAGAGCTGAACAGCCCAAGAGCTCAAGCCACCCGCAGAGCTCTCATGCTCGCCCACGGCAGCTTGGCACTGTGCGCGTCCAAGGAACAACTGCTCGCCCGCCTGGAAGGAGATATTGTGGGCAACATCCTGCTGCTCTACAGCTGCAGCTGCCGGGTGAGAGCTTAGGGTGTGCCAGGGTGGCTGAGCACCCAGCTGCAGCCCCTCCACCTGGGGGGATGCTGAGATGGGCCTTCTTTTTCCAAAGGCCCCTCGGGGTTTGTGGCCAGATGAAGATCCAAGCCCTTCCCTTAGTGTTGTCCCCACGTGTTCCCTCAGTTCAAAGAATGTTCTCTCTTGGGCCTCAGGACTTGCAGAACAAGCTCGCACTGGTGCAGAGCATCAATGACGTCATCTCTGCCTTCCAAGCTGCGGGTGACTGCGGCCGCTTCAACCCCACCTTGAAGGCCAAGCTGCTGGAGATCCTGACGGTGAGTGCCTAGAGCCAGGGCCGTCTGCAGGGGAGTTTTGGGCTGTGCCATGAGGCTCGCTTCCCTGGAGGCATACGGGTCTCCCTCAGCCACATGTCTTCAGCTGGTGGGGACCTTGGGTGCTGGCAGGCAGCGGCTAGCAGCAGGCTAGGTCCACCTGCTGTGGAGCCGCTGCATCTTTCAGTGCCTCTGTGGGAAATGTGAGTGGTGGGGCCAGCGTCTGGCAGGTGTGTCTGTCCCGGAGCTGGGCGGAAGAGCTCTCGCTTGTTTTTTTTCTCCCTTGCCCACTTTGACAGTGTCTCTCTGGGACTTGAAGGACTTGCTGAAGGAGCATTACTTGGGCACCCCTGTATCCCCAGTGCCCCTCAACGTGGTTCTGGCCCTCTCAAAGTCTGTTTGAGGCAAAAATTACTCAGTCATAACTCGAGACTCTCCTTTTTCTAGTGACACATGGAGGAGAAGAATAAGAGCGTTTTGCCTTTGAGACTGGAGCCGGTAGAAGAATGAAAAGGAAAGCTGAGCTAAAACATTTGTATTATTTATTAAAAATTTTAAATGCCAGAATCCTGGCTAAGAAGTGAAAAGAGTGGTTTTTTTACCAAGTCTTCGTTTTCATAGCTGCTGTAGACCGTCTCTTCTCCATACCAGTTACACCGTGCTCTGGTCTGCAAGGGGAGCAAACGTCCCACAGCACAGCTTGTGGCTGCTCAGGCGTGGGCATTTCTACAGGACACCAAGACTCCTGCTGTGGTTATGCTGTGTCTAAAGGCACCTCTGACCAACTCGTCACTACACGTAACGGGATATTGGTGGGAAGGTTCAATCCTACTGCCACACCACCATCATCTGCCTCTGATGTCATGGGCCAACATCACACAGGTTCATAGCGCACCGACGTTCGGTTAGTGCTGTGGCGCCGGGCCAGGCCACTGGGCAGGGCAGTGCTGCCGCCATGATGGCACGGGGCAGTGGGCAGCCACAGTGCCGGCTGTGCTGCAAGTGATGGACACGCCTCTAACCGTTAGGGGCTGGCCTGCAGGAGAGGAG
This sequence comes from Numida meleagris, assembly GCF_002078875.1. Classification (NCBI taxonomy): domain Eukaryota; kingdom Metazoa; phylum Chordata; class Aves; order Galliformes; family Numididae; genus Numida; species Numida meleagris. The sequence goes on from NC_034409.1 coordinate 104,363,480, forward strand.
CTCTGCAGAGAAGGACCTGGCTAAATGCTATGACATATTCCTCCTGCAGAGAGATACTGAATTTTCTGCTATTATTTTGGGTAAATAAATCAAAAGACATGTGTCTTAGTTGCTTATTTTTAAGTGTGACAGGTGAAAATGTCAGCCTTTAGGGTAGATCAAAAATGTGGTTTTTATGAGTTACTTCACAGGCTGGGCCAGCAACCTCCAGATCTGGTACTAGACCACTTTGCACAGGCCCCTGGGCAGACCAGGCCCAGGAGTTGTTGTTTCAGACCAACCTGGTCTTGAACACTTCCAGGGATGGAGCACTCACAGTCTTTGTGGGCAGCCTGTTCCAGCACCTCACCACTCTCTCTGTGAAGAACTTCCCCCTGACATCCAATTTAAACCTTCCCTCCTTGAGCTTAAGATATCAGTGTACTCCATCTTAGATGCCATTTTTTCTTTATATATACATTCTTTCTACATACACAGGTCACATCTGTGTACTTATCCCGATGCAGTGCCAAAGCATCAGAAGAATCTTTTGTTGCAGGTAGCCACACCACACTGTAAAGGGAGGTGTGAGTTTTACATTCCTCTATGTCTTTTGACACTGAAATACAAGCTGTCTAGTCTAACATGCTTTTCAAGGATCCAACTTTAGCCAGTGGAGATACCCAAGCTAAGTGGTGAGGTTGGATTACTGAGATTTCAGAGAAATCCAATAGATCCTTAGATCTCTTTCTTGCGTACCACCATGGCAGACAGAGCCAAAAATCTCATCTCCTGTAGAAAACAGTTCATCATGTTTCTCTCTCAAGCCCAAGAACAACTGTTAGGTTAAGATCAGGGATCTGAAAGATGGCAACACCAGGCTTAAGGTTGCTTTGGTGGTAATTCCTTTCCTGTGGCTCTGATACAAATCAGGACTGAAGTACTGTCACGTGAAGTGGGAGACACCCTAAGATGTTTAAAGCTGAGGAAAGGCTGGTTCCGAAACCTACTGACCAGTATGAACAGATCTGTATGAGCATCACTACTGATATCAATGGAAACAGGCTCAGGCCTCGATCTGGCTTGAAATGCTGTTGTGAATTTAGCATTTCCGTGAGCAGAGAAATCTGACATCACTTTTTAAAAGTTATCATAGCATTTACTGAGGACTGTCCCACTGAATTCAGTGGAAAATTAATCCTACTGATTTTAGTTGGTGTGAGATATTTAGACCCATTTTGTTTTAAAGGTAACATTTGTCCTTTGTAAAAAATAGCATAATTACACTATATTAGAAATGTGCTAAAGAAAATGCATACTCACACTTATTAGACTGAACATGGGAAACTGAATACACAGTGAGGGTGAGATTTTATAAGTCTTGTGCTATTTAGAAATCAGAGAATATTGCATTTAGATGTTACATTGATATGATAGCCAAGTATATTGAACTCTATGAAAAACTTGCATGTTGATTCTGAAACACGTGATACAAGTTTTGCAATATAATTATTTTTTCATCTCTCAATAACAGATAATTGTAATCCTACACTGGATGTTCTGTTCCTTCTCAAATTTGCATTGTGACAGATAAGAGGAATAGATCATGGTTCATCTTGCCACTCATTTGTTTTATACAGAGATAAAATATCTAAACCTGCAAAACTAACCATGCAAATAATTTCTTTAATTTTCTCCTGTTTTGTCTCATAAGGGCACGTAGATATCTGTTTCCCATATTACTTATTTAAAAAAAAAAAAAGGAAAGAAAACAATCATCCCACTGGAAAGCCTGAAGTATATGTAGTGCTCCTGGCAAAATTCTCACCAGGTTAGTCTATGCCCCAACACCCCATGCAAAACACAGATGCTGTGAAACGGGGTCAGACAAGAGTGGCTGAAGTCCTGCTACAGTGCTCTCACACCCCAGGATTGAAATGGAAATAGCTGCTCTTAATGAAGGACAAGAGGACAAGGCTCAATAAAAAACATTTCTGTTTTGTTCGGAAATGTTTCCTGTCTCTCGCTTTTGATCCTGAACTGTTAGGCATGTTCTTAAGCTTTAGCCTATTACTTCACTGAAATTAATTATGCTCAACAGTAGCATTTATCTGAGGTTGTCAGATGTACTTGAGTGATGTGGAAACTGAAATCCCCCTTTCACAGTACCTGGGATGCCCCATCCTAAACAGGGGAGATTTCAAAGCTTGAGTGAGTGGAAATGTGACTGAAGAATACAGCTGCACAATGGCTCATCTGCTGCTCAGAGAAAATGCATCATGTAATGTACCTTTTGTCTTCCCAATCAGGCACGAGGGAGATCATTTTCTCTAAGCACTTTACTTCTGTATTTTAGACTGAAAGCTTCACTAGATTAGTCCTTTTTTCAGGTTCAAGGCCTTGCATATTCAATGCAAATTTTTTTTTTAAATCTCAAATACACCATAAACATATCAAAAGCATTCAGATATTCAGCATTTTACTGTTTTTAATGACCTTCATCTTCCAGCTCCTGTAACTAGAGCTGGGCGCATTCCAAAATGTTTAAAATAAATTTTCAGGGCAAATCCTCACCTTGAACTATCACAACAAATCTGGCATTACTGTGTTGATGCAAACACGAAACAAACCACAGCTGGACCAGGAAAGCAATGACTTCTGCATTCTCATGCATTGCCTTTCCTCTCCTCACTAGATAGCCACTTTAGCACGGGAACCTCCATTTTCTAAAGAAAGCCAAACCAAAAACCTGAAGAACTCTACCGGAAAAAGGCACTTGATGGCTTAAGGGAGGTGGGAGGAATTTATTGCCTTTTTGTTTGCCAGGAGTGTGGTGTTGTGTCATTTTTACCTCTGAACTGCAGGGCATTTCCCAATCTCTTTACAGCAGCTCTGCTATCAGCTGATAAACATTACCAGTGATCAGCAAGGAAGGTCACAATCTTACTTATTGGTCTTCTGTTGCAAATAAACATCAGCAACAGACTGCTATGGTGAGTATGACCTTATTACCATGGTAGCTTTCTATACGTTTTTTTTTTAATAAGAGAGCATTTTGTCTTTGCTCACCATTAAAACCAAAGCAAAATGTAACCCTTTATTTGAATTCTCAAACACTTTCATTTCAGTTGTGTAACACAAATTAGTGTAAGTGGGCTTTGTCCCATTTAGAGCCATGCAAGGAAGAAACAAATTGTGAAGAAGCAGATCCAAAATTTCATCAAAACTGAACAGGTGAGGGCCAACTGCAGCATATAGTTCAGAGTGCAGCTGGTGTAGAGCTGGACTGCTCTGCTGCCTGTGGCAGGGACGTGTCAGCTTTCCCCAGCCAAGGATCCAGTCCAGGAACACGTTCCTAAGGGTGGTATGATCTGCATATTGTCAGCGTGTATAGAAATGTTGAAATGCTTTATGTGATAGAAAAAGATAAAAAGTAAGAAATATTCAGAGAAAGGGAGAAGGAAGGGAGATCTTGCAGGTTTGTTAGGCAGCTCTCCAGCCTCTCTCTCCCTCTCTCCCCTCTGCAAAGAGAAGCAAATTAACTGTTTAACAAAGGGATCGTATTTCCGGATATGACAGGGGGAGATAGATTATGAACAGATACAAATGAAAAGTCTTGTGCCAAAAAATGAATGCTCTTAAGGAAGACTAAGTGTCCTGGGCAGCTACCAGGATTGCTAAAGGAAATGAGGAAAGAAATTAGTGAAGCCTTAACAGATTTTTCCCAATTGCCCCCATGACAGGTTGGGCTACAGAGCAAGGGAAAGTGAGCAACACAATGCACAGACTTATTTCAACCATTATTTTTATTATTAAGGGGTCATGAGATACTGCAGGTAGTTAGAATCCAGTTGGCTCGAAGTTATTTCCTGGGGAAACAGTTTTGTGGGTTTTAATGAAGTCATGATATAATACATTGAAAAGACTCATTTAACTGGAGATAGCCAAAATAGATTAGGCTGAGGGGCACTCTTGCTTAACAGCTCTTTGGAAGTCCTGGAAGACATTGCTAAACCTGTCTGGGAAATGGTATTCCTGTCTTGCAAAACTTTTTGAGATTTTAAAATATTTTCCTGCTCTGAATCAGAATGATAAACAACACATTGTAACATTTTGTTCTTATTAGGTACACAAAAAAAAACAGGGAGAAAAAAAAGAGAGAAGGACAAGAAAGGAGAAAGGAGAGGGGGACCCACTCATCTGTGTCAGACCTGTGGTGCTCATCTCAGGAAAGCAGAGCTCCCTTCTTGGGCAAATGGAGCGGGGGATCGTCTCTCCTGACCCTTCAGCCTTTATCTACTTTTTCAGTGTTTTCCAATAAATTCCATATCTGCTCTCCATTGGCTCAAGTTTTGATCTTCAGTTTCAAATCAATAACCTCTTACAGAAAGACATATAGTACCAAAAAAAAAATAAAAAAAATCTGGACTAAATATTTCTGTCTGCAATATAGATGAGAAATGTTCTGGGTGGTTAAAATATTTTCTATTACACTAAATGATTACTCTGAGGTTTGTTACATTAGCTTAGGAATAATCAGTTATGATTTATTGACAGCAATGTGCTTTGAGTAGAGAACAGAAGCACAGGATCACGGGATAAATGAGGCTGGCAGGGCCCTCTGGGTCCACCTGACCCAAATCCTGCTCTAGCAGGGACACCCAGGCAGGGCACCCAGGGCCACATCCAGGTGGCTTTTGATCCCCAAGGTGGATCTTCACAGCCTCTATGGGCAGCCTGTGCCAGTGCTCCATCACTGTACAGCACAGGAGTGCTGCCTGATGGACAGATGCAACCTCCTGTGCTCCAGTTTGTGCCCACTGCCTCTTGTCCTGGCACTGGGCGTCACTAAGGTCACCCAACAACATTCAGATTTGTACTGAAAAAAAAAAAAGCTTAAATGTTGCTTCCAGTGCATTTTCTAATTTTAATTTGATAGATGATGGTCCTGCGGGATAAATCACTGATGGAAATAGTACGATCATAAGCACCGAGGAGTTCAGGTATGAACTTCACCATAAAATTGTTGTGTAGCTTTAAGAGAGAGTTCAGGTAAAGAAGTGACAGCGGATAAACTCTCTGTCAGCAGTGATGAGAACAATAATGTCTGCCTCACAAAGGAGTTGCACAGACTTTCAGTTAGTGTTTATCAAGAATTTTGAAAAGTGTGCATTATATTCTGTAATCTGTACTCTGGGGTCTTCTAAATAAATAAATGGAGGCCTTTTACATTTCTCGTTACATCAATTGTGAGCTGCAAATTCAGTGTCCCATTGTGCCACTGATCCAACTTCACATCCAGTGTGAAGTCATTGATTTCAACACTGTTACATTAGACGTAAAGTTTGTTCTTTGTGTCTTCAGCCATTTCATTTTATCCTATCTTGATTTCTGATAAAACCATTAGGATGAGGAGGATTTGGTCTGAAATAAGAAAATTTTATGCAACATGGTGTGGCAATTCAGTGCTACAGACTGAATTTAAAGCAAACATTCCTTGTGACTAAAGCACTTCATGAAGTTTGACTTTTACATAATGTTTTAACACCACTACTTCTTACTAACCAGTGGTGGCTTTTAATGATGAGATTAAACCTACACTTGTAAAAATATCTGTGACTCAGAAAGACACATTCACTGTGATATTACACATTTTTCTAGACTTACAAACTTCTTCACAATTGATTTTCCCAGCTATTTTAACCAGGCCAGTGCCCTTGCGGCTCAGTGGTGTCCAAGGACCACTGTGGATGCTTTTCAGAACAATCTTGTTTGGAAAGACATGATGTTAATATAGAACAATATACAACACTGCTATTTTTCAGATAAACTCAGTTGAGCTGCAGCTGAAGAAGAGGGCTGAAAGAAGTCCTGTCCACGGAACATACCTTGATTAACTGGGTGGAATGAATTTTAGTACAAAACGGCATCAAATTTAGCAGAATGTTCTGATTTGTGTTTTTTCCTGATCTGATAGCTGGTATTTCCCCTCCTAGATCCTACAGCAAGATTATTAGTGTTGGAAATAGATAAGAATGGTATGCTGGATTATAACAGCACATTTATAAGCAGCACATCTAACAGCCTTATTAATCACATTTCAGCCCCAAAATTTGACAGAAACCATATGCTTTGATTACTGTTTTGTCAAGGAAAGTGACTTCCAAGTAACATTCTTCTTTCCAGCTTTTAAGATTTCCAGGGCAAGAAGAATAATTTTAAATCAACACTCTACAAAAGAGTATTCAGTTTGAGTCAGTAGTACTGAAAATACACACAAGGCTATGGTTTGCCAAAGACACAGCCACTAAGAAGGTGGGATTTGCCTTGGTTTTGCAGTATTTCTAAACACGTAGTAACATTCATGTATACATACATGTGATAAATGGAGCTTTATTCAAAAAAGATGTTTGTGGTTAGCTAAGAAGTTCTCAAATTAAAAGACGTATGTGTAGAGAAACACCAGCTTCAGTTCTCATTTGATATTTCTTTCCTGTCCTTTTTTCCTAAGCTTTAAGGCAAAAACCTTGCCTTTTGCACCCTTCAGAAGACTGTTACCATAGAGAGCAGTGTTCTATGCAGAGAAGTGCTGTGAGCTTGATTTTTGGCTCACGAGTGTGGCATGGTGCTCGTTTGGCTGCCTGAACACCACAAGATTGACCACACCTAGCAATTATTTTAATCGGGCCTTCATTTTTACCTCCTGCCTGTAGCGCTCGGCTGACTTGGAACAGCTCTGGTAATTAGTGTAAAATTAAATGAGAAGCAGAGCTGGAGCATGCATCATGTGGAGGCTGCAAGAAGGGCCAAGCCACCACGCTTCGGTTCATGCCACTTTCCTATCGAGCTCATACCACAAGACATGTTGACATCTCCCAAAGCCTGCAACAAAACACACCATCAGTTCAGCAGCCACAAAACATAACCTGAGCAATGCATATTTGGACAAAGAGGTAACACTGTGTTTTTCCTGTTTAATAAGGACATATTCCAGACAACATCACCATATCCTCATCTACATCACCGGCTGCGAACTCATTTTGCTTGTTGATGAGAGAACAAGTCAAAGAGATGAAGAGAGGAGGGGACAGGGGAATGTCTAATGAACACTAAAACCATACTTTATTTATGGTAAGCCCCCACAGGTCCCCTTTAGCATCCTGGAGACTTGAGAGGAGCATAGAGTAAGCCCCAAAAGAGACACTTAAGTGCTTTCCTCCCCCTTGAGCATCAGCTGAGATTGAGAGAGGAAAAAACGGGGAGAGCAGCAATAGCCTCAGAGGATCAATGCATAAAGTGCTGGTTTCCCTCACGCAGCTGATGGGCTGTGAGGAAGGGAGAAGAGGTGAGAAGCATCATCTCAGCCTCAGAAGAAGGGAGAAGTACCATTTTCCAGTACTTACTTCTTGAACAAAAGATGCAAGATCACCTTTTCTTTGAATGTAATGTCTGCTGTATTAAGACCTGGTCCTGTGAATGTTCACACATATATTTAATCTGAATGCTGAGAGGGATACTTCAGTTAAAAAAGAGATATTTTATAGGTGGAAGGGAGAGAAAATGAATTTAGGATTAAAATGGGGCCTTGAAATTGACTTAACTTTTTTGCTAACTTCAATTATGACCAAGGTAGCTTCAGTTATAGCGGAAGGGCAAGAATAGAGCAATATAGCTTATAAAGTATTCTGCTTCTCTCCACTTCAAACTATGGACAGTATTTCTCACTTTACAAAAAGAACAGAAACAAGCTAAACTTTTACACAGGCCATTATGAAGATTTTCAGCCTGCAGACGTGCAATGACTGAACAACATGAGTGGAGCCAGGGATGTCAGGTTAGCACACACATCACATTAGTAGGGCTGGGTGCAAATATGTGAAAAGTTCATACAAAAATACAACAGCTTTCCTTGCACAGCATGTGAAATAGAAAGAGCTGCCATGGAGTCACAAAAGAGATTCCCATCATTTGATCCCTTCTGTTGAAGGAGAGAAGGAAAGGTCTTAAAAGAAAAGCACAATGAAAAACATTAATAGGAAAATGAAAATTCCTCAACAAATGCTGCTGTTGAAACAGCTCCTGCTCCAAAAACAACTATTAACAAATTTTGGCCAATTCATGTTTCCTGTAATCACACCTGACATCAGCTAGAGAAAGCCAAGGGGTTTCTTGGGAGCTCAAGGAGGGACTTTCTCTTTAAAGTAGCAGAAGGAAAAACAGAAGTCCACTTCCATTCTTTTGTTTTGTACTGTCAGAAGTTTCATACAATAATTTTTACTGTGTACCTAGCTGCTTCTTATCCTTGAGTAACACATAAGAATTTAAAACTTCAGTATTATTTAGAGGTTATACTGATTTCATCCGTTTGTATAGTTTACTCAGAAATCTGAAATTTGATCTTTTTATAGAATCTCCATGAGGTAAAAATGCAATTCTCCCTAGTATGTTACTGTTCCTTTGAATCTAAAATCTTCACCAGTATTTGGGATCTTGTGAATTGCTTCCATTAGAAGAAAAGTCATTTCTTCTGCATAATTCTGCTAAGGAGATCAAGCGAACACCAAACGGACCAGACACCATTACACACATTCCCAAAGCACTCTTCCAGCACCCTTGCCCAGACAGGAGCTCTGCCCTCTCTCAGCTTTCTCCCTGGTGTGCAGAACAAATGTTTCTCTAGTGGGTCTGCTGTTTTCTGTTTGTTTTGGAGATTCTTATGGGTGGTGTTCCTTTCATGGATGATCTGAGGCATCCAGAACCATCAGCCTACAACCCAGTGCAGGAACCCTTGGCCAAACCTTGTTTTTGCCCTCCTGCTTCTCCCCCATTAGACTCTCCCTGTCAATGCCAAGCACGTCACCATGGCATGCAGCAGAGCTGCAGAGTCACTGCAGTGCTGAGAGCAGGCCAGTCCTGTGCTGGGGAGCAAGATGTGTGCGCTACAGGAGCGTGGGCCCCTTCACCCTCACCAGTCAGCCCAAGCCTGCTGTAAATGGATTTGCTGCTCTTTGATTGGCATCATTACCTCATGTAATGTTGTCTAATTATATTATTGATTTCCTCCCCCCATTCTATTTAATGGATTCCCCTTCCAATTCACCCTCAGTAAAGACACGGGCAAGTACAGCAGATGGATCTCCAGGGAGTCTCTTCCAAACATGTGCACTGCATGCAGCATACAGGTGTAGCACTCTGCATTTGCTTCTCAGCAAGCCAGAAACAATATTGTTTGGGGGACAGTGGAGAGAACAGGAGAAATCATGGTCCACTAACACATTCAGGCACAATAATTGCTGCTCCATAATAACCGGCAGAATTATTACTGGGACCAGACTTTTTTTTTTCTGTTTCACAATCCAGAGGAGCTGTCTGTAGAGCTAGGCAGGAAACAGATATCATATCCTGCAAAATTTTTAGTAATTTAAAAAATATTCTCATTGCACATTGGAAAATACCCAAGAATTTGGAACAAAATCAGCATGACCATCCCACCCCAGGGCAAAGCAGCAGACAGGCAGTGAAGGCACGACGAAACAGAGTGCTGGTGTGTTCAACCAGATAAATATCAGGGAACTCTACCAGTCCTCTGAGCTGTAGTACATGGCCCTCTAATACAAAAAGCCATGCTAGAGCCCTGCGCTACACCTAAGCTGGCAGTTCTTGCTAAGCATTGATTTGGAGACAGGAGGATCAAAGGGACATTGCTTCCTCAGCTGGGCAAGCCAACCTCATTTACCCAGTCTCACTGCCCTTGGCATGCAGCTCCTTCCCACTCAATCTGAAGGGAAACCAACTGAGCAGGAAGGCTGGTCCAGGCTAAAGACATCGCTCTTACTCAGGTGCATACCAGGCAACTGCTGCTCACACAAAGCTACTGCCCCAGGGAAGATCATGCTTCAGGAGTGAAAGCTTCATCTCCATCTGCTGCCATTACAATGGCATGATATCCCCTAGCAGACAACTTTTTTTCTAGTGTGTATGTTGCCACTTTGGAATCAAGAGCATGTAAAACTCTTTTTTTTTCTCCCAATGTCCCACAAGGTGCACCTGCTGTGGGATGGCATGGGCTTAGACTTGGCCTGATTCTTCTCAGTGCACTCAGCAGGACAAGGACCATAAGTTCTGTTCTTCCAGTGATGTTGTTGGTTTGTCCTTAGATGATAAAAATTTGGGTGTAATCTTCTTGCATTCCCAGAACCTTTATTTCTCCCCAGCAAAGCAATTCCACTTGTATGTGTGTTGGGTCTTATATGTGTTCAAGGGGCCAAAGCCATGCACTGCTCCTGAGGGCCCAGGGCCCTTCACAGCAGTCCGTGTGTAAATGGAGACTAGAAGAAAGTGGTGTACAGCCAACTTAGTGTTTGAAACATCCTTTCTAACCACGATAAGAAAAATCTAGGTTTGCTGGAAGTAGAAAGTTCTGAACTGACCTTTTAAGTCATTGAATTTCACAAAACATCCACTGTGTCAGATCAAAAGTCCACTTGGCCAAGTACAGATGGTGGCAGAATCCAGTAAGGAATGTTTAGCTTAAAAAAGAAGTAACATGGTAAGACTTGAGCTTCTTATATCGTCCAGCTTGCAGGACTATGTAGCTTCAGGCTCCTGATCTGGAAGGTGCATACATCTGATAGTTACCAGTGCTCCCAGGTTAAAAACTGCATGGAGGTGCAGGCAAGTTAAGGGAGGGGAAGGTGACATATAAATAGAAAACATGATTATAGCACGTTCCATCAGGGATAGAGATTTATCTACTGCGTTGGAACAAATGCATTTGCCTACTCATTAATGCATTTATCCAGTCCTAAGGAATTAGAGAAGTTCAAAGAGATACAAGGAGCTGTGTTCCCTACTATGTTCTATGTGCTATCATAGAGAGCCACTAAGCAGCAATGCAGGAATCAGACCCAAAGGAGGTATGAATCATCACTCCTCTGCTATGGAGTCAGCCAAAGCCCTGCCCAGAGCTAAGTGTTGCCTGGGATGGGGAGGCATATTTGTCTTCAAGCTGTAACCTGGGAGGCAGTTTCTTGTCAAGAAAATAGAAGGGAAACAGTATTTTCTACAGTGAAGAACAATATATAGGATTTTTCTGCTTTACTGCAACAAATCAAGGCGGCAGCAGCAGCCATTCAATAAGGTCAACATTGATACAGTTGTCAGCTGTTTGTATCAATAAGTCTGAGTCTGAGTCCCTGGATGATGTCAGACAGGTTTTGCCGGTGTCAGATAGCGATGTTAGTGTTCAGGAATTACAAAGCCAAATTTTTCCAGGCTGGAAACTCATCTGCTAATCTCATTCCTCTCCCCTTCCTACCAAATCCAACACTTTACTCATGAGAAAATTGCATCAGATACCTATAGAGATGTATTTTATTGCTTTTGAGACCAGGTGGCAAAAGAGGAGAGTTGATTGCTGGTCTCACACTGTGTCCACAGATGATAGTATCCTCAGAAGAAAAGTTTGCCTGTGAGTTCTGTGAAAAGAGGATGGCACCCACAAACTCTGGTTTAAAATTCTGTAGAGAGCTTTAAAAATGGCCTCTACAATCACTCAGGAAAGGTGACAAAGAGAACTTGATCTTTTTTTTCCTTCCCTCCCCATCAGTACTTGGATTGTTACTTTTCTCCTACAGAAAATGCTGTCACTTTTGTTGGGAATTCATAAAAACCCTCATGACTTCCAGTCACGAAGGTAATTTTATGATAACTTTAACTTCTCCAGGCTAACTCATCTGGCTGGCTAATCCTCATTACAGAGCTCCTCATGGGCAATGAGCCAAGTTGCACACTCTTAAATGGGTGAAGTGTCACAGATCTCTGCAAACTTGCAATTACATCGGCTCAAAACTGGAGATTACCCATCCTTATACCTGCTCAGAATCACATTGACACCTCATGACTCATTCAGGACCAGTGCTTCTGTCTACAAATAACACTGAGTGAGGAGAGAGAGGTTCCTGCCCTCAGGGATTTGAAGCCAGACATTCGGGGGGGCAGAAATGCCAACAGAGGATTAAAAGGAAGGTAACTGAGGACATATGACATTCAGTGGGCTCTGTTAAACTCTTACACTCCAAACTAGCCTGTGTTTTTTATGACTATATCACTTCATATCCTATATTGTATTTCACAACCTGTGTCTGTATGGGTCAATTACCAAAAGCCCTTTCCAAAGCTCATGCACAGGGTATCATAAATCATACTGACACTTCACATTTTTGTATCCTTCAATCACAGCTGTGGATGCCCTTCTAGGACAGGCACATGCCCCATCGGCCCCTTTCAGAGATTGAGCCTGACCAAGTCACCCTACAGATGTGGCAGCATGGGCTTCCAAGTGGGGCCAGCAGTAGTCTTATCAACCCAGGGTTCCCACAGGCTCCACTTTTTTCAATTTTGCACTTATATTCCCAGTCGTAAGCTTTGGCATCACAGAGTAGTCAGTTCCATCTGCCCACCTTTGTGCTCTGCTAAATAATTTCTCAGCAAGTGTGCGGGGTAAGGCATCCCAGTGTTCCCCCATCACCCTTATGAGCTGAACCCTTTCTCTGCCACCCTAAAGAAAATCTCTGAGAAATAACGGCTAATGCGAAAGCCTAATCAGGCTTGAAGTCAGGCCATTTTACTTTACTCGGTATTAAAATTTCCCTTGGGCCAGGAGTCTGTTACTTAAGTATTTCTACCTGTCTAACTAGTCTCCCACTGGTCATTTGAGGTGCCCTGGAGCATTTGAGCAGTCCCCACCAGAAGGACAGATGTGAGCTAAAGAAGCTCTTTGGCTCCAAGGGGACACCCTAGGTCACCTGAAACAGCACCAGTCACTCGTATATGGGCACAGTATCCCTCCTTCACTGCCTCTGACCTTAAGAGCCTGGCATGTTTATTACCAGGCAAAGAGCTGGCCCCTACCCAGCAACATACATATTCCCTGAGAATATGGTAATAATTCCTGCTCTTTCCAAACTAAATATTTGTGGGAACTCCTAAAAAAACAATCTTAGGAGTCCTTTAAAATTATTGTCAAGCTGCTTGATGCACAAGACAGTAGAAACTTATATGCAACAACCAGCCAGATGTTCTCTGCAACATTTTTGAAGCAGTGAGAAAGTAAAACCCAACTTTGCCTTTGTACAATAAAACAGAAAGAAGTACCTCTGCTGTTGGGATGCTATTTCCACATTAGGCAATTCTGACTATTACACATTAGGCAACAAGAGCCTTCCTTCTGGGAAAAGAGTGCTTTTTAGTCAGTGATATTGTAACACCGCTTTGCCAGTCTTCTACTTCAGCTCCACTTTCTTCCATGTCTCATGTGTCCTGAGCCAGACAGAGGTGTTGCAGTCGTCAGGAGTGTTCTGGACTCTGTTACAAAGAAATGACAAATTACACATCATTGATTTATGCTTTTATTTAGTCTCAATCAGTGGAAAATAAAAGTGGTTCTGATGTGTCAAACAGCACTTTTGGCACAAGTTGCTAGGAAGACAGGATTGAGGAAAGTTTGGGTAACATCCTGTTGGGTTTCTTAATCTACAAACAATCTCACAATCTGTAGTGTAAACATTTACTGGATATTTTCAAGAAGTAAACTGGCACCTTCTCTATGAAGATGTGAGAACTCTTCACACTAGGGTGTAGAAGAAGATTGCTGAGGAAATATTCATCTTCTTAGCAGTAAATTAGGGTTTTTAAAGACATACTCACTGAATAAAATTTGGCACACATTACTTAGTACCTTAGCATATTAACTGACTTTGCTAACTGGTGCACGGTATTAATTCTACTGAGCATTTGAGATCACATCACAACAATGCAATGAAATGCCATTATTTATACACACCTTACCAAATATTTTATTTTTTTCAGACCTTTGAGCTGTAACAAAAAAAATGGGAGAGATTCACCTTCAAGACTAACACTACGAAAACTCACCCACCATCTGGGAAAAAGGTTACAATCAAATCACAGAAAGGCTAGAAATAAAGACCCAGTGCTTTATTCCTGCTCTTGTGGGGCTCTTTCAGGGCTGCTGGTATTTCAAGTTGCTCAATGAGATGCTCTGAAGTGAATGCTTATTTTCAGGCGCAATCTTGCGACATGTGCATGTCAATTTATCCACTTTTTGACCACACCATAAGATAAAAGCATTGCATGAGGCAGATGAGAGGCAGTTAGTAAGTGCTGGAAGTTGCTCCGGCATAGGAGAGAAGCTGGTGGAGGTGCAGTCTTGGTTTGGCTGTTGGGTGGATCCAGTGAAAGCAGGCAGAAGGCTGTGTGCACCTCCAGGAAAGCAGCCCATTTACCTTTCTGGATTGAAAATAATAATAACAATAAAGTCCTAGTCTGTATTTTTTCTTTACGCTCACACTAAGTAAGGCAAGCCCTGGAACGATCATCTGCTGGATGGAAGACGTTTGTTTACAGTCTGTTTGGTTTAAGTGGTGTTTCTTTAAATTGTTTTCGCCACTGAAATCAAACATAACTGCTGATTTGACATAGACAAAATACAGCGCACAGATCTGAACAGCTATTTTCTTTTTACAGACTTGGCAATACAAATGTAATTGATTAAATGCCTGAACTCAAAACCAACACAGATTTAGCAGCATGCTGCCTCCTGAGGATGCTGGATTTACCCCAAGTTTTAAGAAGCAAATACACTGTTTTCATTTCAAAGGGTGGTGGGGAGAACCCTGGGGTTGCCAACAACTGGATGCCTCCCCCTTTCCTCTCCCCTTGTCCCCCACCCCACACTGGTAACCCCTCACCCTCATAACATCACTCAGTGCACAGCTGTGTGTGAGCTCAGGTCTTCACTTGCTGTGATGTCTGCAGTCAGCGTTCATTCACTCCACTCTGTTATGGAAAAATAATTGATTTGGTCTTTGCGGAGGCAAGGGTTTCCTTCTCACTTCACAAGGGTTTGCTGCCTGTATGTTTATTGCTTTCCTTAGCACTCTGGGAGACCCTATAGTCTGACCTAGCTGTAACCCTTGTTTCCTGTTTCTGACAAAACACTGTTAAATGGCTAACAACAAAAAAATAACAGCTGATCCTTTTCGTCTGTGTAAAGACAGCGAACAGTTAGCTTTGTTATGACTCTGAGACTTCAGAAAGTGCCCTCAGTCCATGGCATCGAGTTCCTGCTGGGTCCGAAGACAAATGTCACGACACAAGTTCTATGCATAGTCATTTTTTAGGGAAGGACAGGCCATGCTTCCCAGCCAGCTGGGCTGAGACAAACATAGGGCCTAGCAACTGCTTTTAGGGCCCAGCCATTTTCACACTGCGGCACAGAGGGCCCACCAGGGGCCCAGCATTGGCATGGGTGTCCCCTGAGCAGGAGCTGCATCCCAGCTGAGCGTGGGAAGGTGCCCCAGGAGCAACCCCTGAATTTCATAGACGTAGCCATTGCTCATGGCATGGCCTGTTGTGGCACCTACCTGGTGCTTCCTGGTCTAAGATCCTATTCTCCAGGCCTCATTCCATTATCAGCCACAGTTTCCGTCTAAATGTTTACATATTTATGCATCTATAAATATATATACACAACCATTTGAGCCTTGCCATGGAAGAAATGAGGGGAATCTTTCCTGTTCCTGTATATTAAAAATAATGTGGTGTTTTATATTGTTTTCCTTGAAAAGCTCAAATTATTTTAACACTGCTACACCAACACAGCTCTTATGAAAACACAGAGAGTGTGACCACAATATTTGGACTTAAATGCAAGCTTCCCTCAAGGGAAAGCACAAAAAAAGCAAACTTCCACATTGGCTAATTAGGTAGACAAACCTCAAGCATGAAAGTTGGAGGTGGAGTTCAACACCAGAGTTTTGGTACAAGAGCCTGTGTTTAGTGTAATTGCTGTTAATGTAGAGTTTCCTCCTCTTCTTCCTTGCTTTTGGGTGCTGTGGGGATGCATGTCAGAGCCGTGCTGGGGCTGGGGGCTATTGCTGCTGCTCATCCTTGCTCACAGCCTGTGTGGGTTGCAGTTCTCAAGGCTGCAGTTATCATGCAAAGATCCCAGCCCTCAGGTGTAAAACTGTGACTTGGAAGAGTTGTGATTATTCTGAGCCAGTAACCATGCCTTCCCATGCTGAGGAGGTTTAACTCAAGTGATTCAAGCACTATATTTGGAGTTTCAATTTTATTTTGAATCTGTGTGCTTGCTTGCTTTCTCAAAGACAGATCATTTTTATTTAAAGCTGTTGAGATGCTGATAAAGAGGTGCTTTACGTTAAATGGTACTTCTTTTTGTCAAGTGGAAGCAATAACATAGCTTGAAATGTAAGCATCTGGATTCTTAATTTCTTAAAATTATGAAAGGTTTAATGATATCCTTCATTATCACTGCATAATTTATTATTTTCTTTGCTATAATTTGTTGTACATTCTATTCAGATGGAAACTGGGATCAAACTAAAATGCATATGGCAGCTTTTTATCTATTAGATATTAACAGTAACATGTACTGGATGTACATATACTGGATATGAACATACATACATATACTGGATGTGAACTTAAATGTTGCGTGTTTGAACCAGTACAAGAAGAGATTTAGCACCAGCAGTCAGTGCACCAAATCAATAATGTTTACATCATTATGTCTAGTGTGTCTCACCCTGTCATGTAGTTTTTGTGTTTATGTAGTTTGGAAGAGGAAAATGGAATTTCTGCTTTTCCAGCTGACTGTCTCCTACAGCCCTTGCTGAAGCCCAGGCAGTGCCACGAGGCAGAACTGCTTTCTGTTTGAGGCGTCAGCAGCTGTTGCCTCCAAGTGCTCAGCCGATGGCATGGCTTTTCTTGAAACCTCCACTCACTGCAAGCATGCTCTACTGTCTATGTATATGTAGTTGCTGAAGTTTACCAAGTAACTCACTGTATTCAATGAATAAATGTACAGCCAGACAAATGTCCCTTTTAACATGCATTCAATTACACATTTAATCAATTTTGTATTTATTTAATTCTTCTTGTCTCACTGCAGAGATGCTGTGTGCAAGCAGCAAAGCATTCCTGCTCCTACACTGAAATCCAGATGTAGGACCCAACAGGATGGTACAGGAGCTGAGGTATGTCAGCACACTCAATGGCCTCTGGGATGGACATGGCTGAAGGAGGCAATGCCTCTGGATGCACTGCAATGAACACGAGGACAATATCCTTAGCTAGTTGTACAGTTCTTCTAGTGGTTACTGGCTACTATTAAGGCTAGTTTCAGAGGAAAAATAAGTTAAAGAAATTTTTGAGAAGGTTCTCTTAAGATGTCATGCTGCTATTCGCTACAGTTTCTAAAAACAATCAGCTGCAAGTCATCATTTGGCCAGACAGAATTTTGCAAGAGGAACTAATCTGAACTTGCTAAGAGAGAATAATTTCTACCTATTTATTTATAAATAAAGAATAAGCCCAATTTTTATACATAAGAAGGATGTAGGCAATATTTTTCCAATTTAATCTGTAATTAAACCTTTGCTGAATACTAAATATTTCCTGAAAATCTGTCATGACTAAAAAAAGTTTGCTATTAATTTAATGAAAAGTTGTCATCCTTTTGACCAAAACCAGTGGCCAAAACAAACCGGTATGCATTCATTTCTGATAAAGCACCCGAAGGTGTGCCATGTTGCTTTCTACAGAGAAGGAGTGTGCCAAAGCCAAGGATCTGAGGGGAGCTTGTGAAAAAGAAGGGGACAGACTCTTTAGCAGGGTCTGTTGTGACAGGACAAGGGGAAATGGTTTCAAAATAAAAGATGGGAGATTTAGACTGGATGTAGGTAAGAAGTTTTTACAGTAAGGGTGGTGAGGCAGTGGAACAGGTTGCCCAGAGATGCGGTGGATGCCCTGTCCCTGGAGACTCTCAAGGTCAGGCTGGACGGGGCTCTGAGCACCTGATGGAGCTGTAGGTGTCCCTGCTCACTGCAGGGGAGTTGGACCAGATGGCCGTCAAAGGTCCCTTCCAACTCATACAGTTCCATGGTTCTATGATTCTATGTCCAGTCTTCCACAGTTTCACACTACCCTCTGAATTCCCATTTCAGCTGCTCTCCTATTTCCAAAACTTATAAAAGCTGGATGAGTTAAATTCAGAATAAATGTGTACACCTGAGATTAAAATGTCTGTCTGGTGGTAAAAGAGTGGCAGGGTGTCAAGAATGTGCTGCTTCACCTGTATGCCTGACTTAGCTCCAATGAGACCTCGCCAATCTTTTAGAAAGGAAAATCTAAAAGAAAACATCATGAGAAACTGTGTCTGACTATTTTATTTTTGAAGTGTTTCTCCAGAGCCAACTGAGAGTTCAGCAGTTTGCAAGTACACGTGAAGAAGCAGCAGCATGGTGGATATGAGGGAGGAGGGCCGAAGGCAAGATGGCAACAGTTAAATGTGTGGTTTGAGTGAGTTCAGCATTAATTTAGGAGATTGTGGTCATTTCAGACAGAGAGAGAAAGAAAAAAGAGTGGTGAGTGCTGCAGAGATAATTATTCTAAAAGCTAATTCATGTATTTGCTAGTATTGGAGAACGGACTCTCACACTTCCAAAGAAATATATCTGAATTGATTACTTTGTGTTCTTTTTTCAGTCTATGTGTGGCAGAGTATAAAAGCTGAGAGATTCATGATCCCATCTAAAAGATACACCGTGCTTTCCCTGAGGTGCTCTATCAGAGCACATCTGCAGCAAGGATCCAGCCCAGCAGGCACGTCTCGTCTGTCAGACACAGGTGGAGAAGAGCAGGTTGATTCTTCCCAGTGAGAGAGCAAGCTATAGAGAACAAAAGCAAAACTACCTCATTTTGGACTGCCATTGTGAAAGCTGCCAGGGCTGAGGGCTGAAAGCCCCATCGTGCTATCAAAGAAAACAGATGATTTCTGATTCAGGTTTGGCTCCACACTAGGTGAGCATACAGCAGTGCTGTTCTAATTATTTGAGAATTTGGGCCTTCAAAGTGCTGTATTTTCTTCTGAAGGAGAGACTTTTTCATGTTTGGCATTCTGCAAAAGTCTGTATGGTAAGGGCACTTTGATATTCATATGAATTGTGCTGTTTAAACTAAGTACACAAAAACACGTGGTCAATAGCCATCATGTTTTAAAAGCAACAGTTCATGGAAGTAGCATTACGCAGAACAGAAATCCATTTAAAAGCTTCAGAGTTGCTTTTCCCTGCATGCACACACGGTGCACTTTTGCTGGGCAAATAGATAAATGCAACCTGCTGGACCTGCAAATCAATTTCTGCATTGTTAGAGACAAGTGAAAATGAGTCTTTTGCACTATTGACCCCAGGCAGGCTGGGCATTGGTAACAGCAGGTCAGCCCGCTGCTTCCTTTATGGCCCAACGCTGATAACCCTGCTAAATTATCTCCAACTGAAACTTGGAGGTTGTGGCTAGGGAGGAATAAGAATCACTAGGCTTTCCCATGCTCTCAAGTCATGATGAAAGCAAGGGGAGACAAGTTCGTGGCAGAGCACAGCATGGTCATCCCTACTGAGTGCTGACAAGCAAGCTCCAACAGGTTTTTTCAGATGGGCATCTGAAGGCTTGACTGCTCTCAGGTGACCATCCCAGCCGCACAAACATCCTCACCCTGTTTTTGGGTACTTACAGTTCAGTGGGTGCTGTAAGCTGGTGAGTCAGTCTCCTCTGTCTGCTGAGTTTGTTTATCTGGCAGCAGCAGCAGTGACTGGTGGGTGCTGAGGCCCTTAGGGTTTTCCTTCCATTATGAGTTTTAAGTCTCTTCCTTGTGGGGTCAGATGCTGAGCAAGCAGGACACTGGTCCAGAAGAGCAGGAAAATAAGGCAGCCCCTTCTGAGATGTCGGCACCCAAACCGGAGGGTAGAAACAGGACTCAGAAGTGGAATGATAAAGTGCACAAGTGGCTGCAGAAATCCTTCAAAACCCAAAAACCTTCCCACCAATGGGTATTGTAGATAATCTGTCCTGGCACAGGATTCACCAGCAGCCAGCATCTGGAATACTGAGCTGCTCTGGGGAGAAGAATCTGTTGTACAGAGCTGAAAACATGAACATAAATTACCAATTATGAATTTACTAAGCTGCAAAAAAGGAAAATACTCTATTAGGAGGCATAAAGCGGAACAGGCTGCCCAGGGAGGTGATGGAGTCACCATCCCTGGAGGTGTTCAGGAGCCGTGTGGATGTGGCACTGTGGGACATGGTCAGTGGGCATGGTGGGGATGGGCTGATGGTTGGACTAGGTGATCTTAGAGGTCTTTTCCAACCTTAAAGATGCTATGGTTCTAAAGCCTCTAAAAGCAACCCCTTGCACGGATGACCATCTCCATACTCATGGTGAGCACAGCCTGTGGAGAATGAGGTGAGGTTATTGCAGCCCCTTTTGTCTGCTGAGGAAAAAGTAAAAGGCCTGAAGTTGTTTAGGCTAGAGCAGACTAGAGGGAAGGATTACTGGCAGCAAGCACAAAGAAGACTTTTGCAAGGGAATAAAACCATCATTTTCAGTCTTGAACAGCAGAAAATGAAGGAGGAGGGCAGTAATCACAGAACAGAATACATACACTTTCCCAAGCACTATGCAAATGTGCCACTATGAGGGCTCACCTGAGCTGGGCTGGGCCCATCATCTCTGGAGGCTTTTAGGAACAGACTGGAGAAGTACCTGCGAAGAATAGCACAGCTCTTCAGAGCAGACAACACTTCTAGTCCTCCCTAGCCCCGTTTTTCTACCATTGCAGGACATTTGCAAAACATTGCTTTTGAAAACTCAACCCTGTGACTAATTTTATGGGTTACGTCTCCAGTAGGCATAGCAGGAAACAAATTTGCATAGTGTGTATATTGCTATTGTGGGTCTGGACAGTGTTGGATATTCAGGTCCCTTCTTACCACTCTCTACAAAGCTTTGAGGTGAAGGGACAAGCCGGTGTGTAATTCTGAATATGCCTCTTCCAGAGAGATGAGACATTGATGGCCAACTGAGAAAATCAGCAGAAAAACAGCTGCATCATCCCAGCCATACATTAAATACCACTTTTCTTCATTTCTACATTGTGCTTTATTCTCCCTCTTCTTTGTCTATCACTTTAGAATTTATTTTCTCTTCACTGAACTTAGCAACAACTCCTAAGAGGCCAAAATCAGATATTACCTTCACTAGGCTTCATGAGCCTAAAAACACCACAAAACTACTCTGGCTGTGCAGGCAGGAAGGAGCTTTTCCCGGGCTAATGTAGAACATGTCAAAGAGAAAAAATTGATTTGAATAAGAAACAAATCAAAACAAAACAAAACTGCAGTCTGCTATTAATTGGCGCCATCCAAATGCCGATGTACATTTTGTCCTTGCGGTGGAGGGCAGGCGAGTGGTGTAGTATGTTAAAATATGTCTGTATCTTTCTCTGTAAATAAATTGTTTAGAGTTCTCAGATTTCTAGCTAAATGGTCATGAAGTTTATCAGGGCTTGCAGATAGTGTTGGTTCAAAATAGGATCTTGCAATTATCACTCAATTACAGTCCTTCAAAATCAGACGGCGAGGCACCATTGGCACAGCCCCAGGAAAACATTCTGTACAGAGATACTAATCAAGATGCTGCTCCTAACAGCTAACATGAAATTCATTTTAATACACTCTGTGCTGAGCAGTTTGATGTTGTCGGATCAATTCGCCCCTTTGATTTTGCAGAGTCCCGGTGAATAAAATGTAAGCTAAGGCTCCAATTCATTCCAGCTATTCCATTATTTACTAGTGTGTCAGAAGATTTCACAACTGATCTTTAATGGGAGACTTAAAGCATGCTCTTTGGGTAGGAGAGGGAGGGAGGGCATGGAGTGAGCTGCTGAAAGGTAGTAACTTAGCCCACCAGTCACCCATGTCAGCTCCTCCAAGCTCTGCCTTGGAGATTTTCACAGTTCAGAAGATTGTGGTTGTGGATATGGCTTGGCCAGCCTTTTTAATGGAAAATGCAGCCTATTTTCTAAAAACCAGGGATGTCTTCCACTCACACTGCCTGGGAAGTGTGGAAGGGTTACATCAGGGGTCTAAGGGAATACACAGCAATGGAAGTGAAATAGGAGAAATTAGACAACTCACAATATAAGAGAACAGTTGTACGAGTCAGATAGCCTCTTCTCTTTTCATAGGAGGTCCAGAGGGGCTCACCTCAGTCAAGGAGAGGACTCTAGCAAGTGTATGACTTCAAGCAATCTGTCACAAAGAGGGTGGTGATATTGAACATTGCATTAACTTGAAGTCGCAAAGGGAAAAACTTGAAGACAAAGGGAGAGTTGTGATGTTGCTCCCCTAGAAATATTTCACTGAGGTAATATGGAATAAAACTGTCACTAATTTCCTAATAATCTTGCAGTAAAGAGAGGGACACCATATATTCCATATGAAGATCAGATTAGTGGAAACTTTGAAACAGCAATGTAATGCCTATCTATGCAATTTGAATCCAAGATTGTTCATTTCTTGGAAAGACCTAAGATAGGGACAGAAATGAGGAATGCTTTAACACTCTAGAAATGTATAGATATGGTACTTAGGGACATGATTAGTGGGTAATACTGGTGGTACGTGAATGGTTGGACTAGATGACCTTGGAGGTCTTTTCCAGCCTTAATGATTCCGTTTCTATGATGCTAAATTCATGTACACAATAGAAGAAGTTTTGTTTAGACATGGTTGCTTTGTCTTAGATATGCCTAAGTTTCTTGAATTCTATGAAAATGAATATTCCAATCACACCAAAAGAGAATTCTGTTCAAAATAAGCCATGTTTACCAAACTTCCGTACAACAAACACTTTTATCACCCTCATGAAGAAATTCAGCACTGTCAGTTTTCTCCCGGTGCTCTCCAACACTGCTCCGTGAAACCCATGGCCCACAGAATTTGGAGAAGTTGGGACATGACAGCTGTCAGGAAGGAAGTTGCTTCAGACAGATAACTGGACAAACCACCTAATGCTATCATGGGATTCAAGGGTCAGGGCTCCTTCTTGATATTTCAGGTGAAGTGCTAGGTATTTAGAAGAAAACATCTTTCCCAATTCTCCAAAAGCTTTTTTGCCATCCAGCTACCACTTATGTCCAGGAATGCGAACCACCACATGGCACTGCTGCAAGGCCTCTTTCCCAGCTGCAATGAGTACACAGTACTGGGGAGAATGATTCTTCCATTGTCCAATTCGTCATGAGACCTCTAGGAGAAAAACTGCAGCAGACAGTGAGGGAGTTTCCCCTCTTGCTGTCTAACAGCAGTCAGTTCCTCATGCTAACGTTTCCTGAAGACTAAGCACTGATGTCTTGAACTATTTTCAGCTACTTCTGCTCAAAGATGGCACAGATGTGTGTAATGCAAGATAAACAAATGGCACAAAGCAAATACCAGGCTCTCTGCTCATGATTTCTTTCCCAACAGGAAGAAATCATCATCACTCTTTGGTCGTCATCTCTCTGTGTGCCCGTCAGAAATGACAGATAAAGAACGTGGTTTGCTTGCTCCAGGTTGCACCCCTGCTTCAGTACTGCTGCCACCAGGTCTGCAGCTGGGCTCAACTATGGATGAGGACTGAGAAAAAAAAATACATTTTGTACACTCTGAGTTTCTTAGTTGTTGTATCCTGGCTTGGCCTTTTGGCCAGTTTTATAAAACTGAGGTGGGAAAAAAATCTTATTTTCCAGCAGACTAATTCCACCGTTGCCAGCTGCACTGGCTTCCTTTGCTGGCTTCTGCCTCTTCTTTCTTGTAAATGAAAAAAATTTAAAAATCCCCTGGCTCCCTGAAGGGAAATTTTAGCCTCAGTTCAACAGATTTCTTTTCAGACCATGGCTCATATGCATTTCCAGTCTCACTTATCAACAGCTGGAAGAGAAAGAATGAAAGGGGCTGTGTACAGAGTGGGATGAGGAAAACAAGTGAACATGGGAAAGGGAATAGCGGGGCTCAGGCAGAAACCTACTCTCTGCAAAGGAGACTAGAAGAGTTAGGGTAAACTGTGCACTGTCTTCTCTCTGGAAGCTGAGTAGAAAAGTGGAGTGACAGGAACTGAGTCATCCAGAGCTGTGGGGTGGCTGTCTTATGCTTACATACAGAACCCCAAAGAAGGCTGAATCTACAAAACTGCTAACAAGGGAGTTTATAAGCTAGAATGTATTTACTGGTAAATAGAGAAAACAAAGTGACCAAGCAAGAAATTAAAATTGCCCACTATGTCTTCACTGATGGGTTTTTCAACTCAATGACTTTCTTATTGTACAACTATTTCTGGCCCCTAGGAAAATCTTCTGTCAGTTCATTCTGAGGCCTCAGTGGGTGTCTGGGCCTTGCTTCCCCTAGCAACCAGTCAGCCTCTTTTACCTTGAGCAATTGGCTCACATCACTTGCCAGTGTCCATTGCTCTAACTTCCCTTCTCTTGGGAAGCCCTATTTCATTCACCTGCTCCAAGGAAAAGAGATGGAAAGACGATAGGAAAGAGGAAGAGGAAGAAGGTGACATTTTTCTTTACCTGTTGTTTCCAGAACCCTCTGCATTAAGTGTAATTCTGAAAGAGGATATTGCTCTTTTTTTCAGCAAACAATCTAACTGCCTTGAATTTATTTTAGAATTCATCTGACCTCCTGGAAAACATCTATACTTATAAGGAAAACAGTCTCCCAAATGTTTAAGTCAAAAAATGTTGGCCTTATTTGCTGAAAGCCAAAAAGACTTAGATTATTACAAATGTTATGTGAGAAATTTCCACAGGAAAAGAAAAAAAATCTTGTATTCAGATGGACGCAGATTTATAGTCAGATGAATCATAAAGTGTCACACTCAGAAGGAACTCTGCCCAGAGAGTTCCTTTTCCTGCTAATGTCATGCTTCTGCCTTTGTGGTTCACTGCTTGCATATGTCCCTGACTGACATCCCCTTAGAAAGA
The DNA here is from genome assembly GCF_002078875.1 of Numida meleagris. Lineage (NCBI taxonomy): Eukaryota > Metazoa > Chordata > Aves > Galliformes > Numididae > Numida > Numida meleagris. Next base: position 104,388,376 of record NC_034409.1, read on the forward strand.
TCGGTGAGACTGCAGAGAGATTTCCCCACACCATGTGCATGTCGTTTGTGTTCTATGACACTCTCAGCTGCGTTTTTTATATTTTGTGTAGAAAAATGCATTACTGCAGTTATTGTTCTTGGCCCAAATATATATGTGTGTGTATATGTATGTGTATACATTTACACATTTGTGTATGTATATATACACACACATATATGTGCCTATATATGCCTGTTTATGTATATGTAAGCATACATATTTTTATATATGTATAATTAAGTATATGTGGATAGATGAATGGATGGATGAATAGATAGATAGGTGGATGGATAGACCCTTAAAGGCCATCCAGTCCAACCCCTCTGCAATGAATAGGGATATCTACTGCTAGGTCATATGCTCAGAGCCCCATCCATCCTGACCTTGAGTATCTCCAGAGCCTAGGCACTCACCACCTCTCTAGGCAACCCATTCCAGTGCCTCACCACCCTTATGGTAAAGAACTTCTTTATATCCAGTCTAAATTTCCCCTCTTTTATTTTGAAACCATTTCCCCTTGTCCTGTCACAACAGACTCTGCTGAAGAGTCTATCCCCTTCTTTCTCATAGCCCCCTTTAGATAATAGATAGATGGATAGATGCATGGAATAACAGAGCATTTTTACAAGCCAGCAGGGGGAAAGCATCAAGAAGGGATTTTTTTTTAATTTTTTTTTTGAGTAACAACCAGTGTTTATGCAAAAATATTTCATAGTATAAATGGAATATTCTGAGTGGAAGTTGCTGTCTGTCTCATGCTAATTTGGCCATACAAGGGTAGCAATGACTGCAGGACAAGTGAGCCCCGCTCAGCAGGCCCCCAGGTCCCGAGCTGGTGCATGAGAGGCTGGTCGGGACAGGGACTCTCCATCCTACCGGCAGCATCAGTTCAGGCTCAGTGCCTGCTGTCAAGCCACGGCAGTGGCTATCCCCCAGTGAGGCACAGTGAGCGTTGCTCGGGGCCTCAGTCCTGTCATCCTGTCTCCCACTTGGGCTCATTTATTAAGAGAGTCAGCAGGAAGCAGCCATGGGGAAAGGGGGATCTGGCAGTGACAAACCCACTGCTTAACAAGCTCTTCACAGCAGGGCTTGTCAGAGCCGCCCTCCCCATCCTGCACTGACAGCAGATGCTTGAGCCCTGAGACCAAGCAGGTTCTCATGAGGGTTACCCTGGGGACTTCATTTTCCCTGGGACATGGGCCGACTCTTGTGCTGTTGTGAGTCTGAGGCTGGGCATGAGTTGGGATTGCTTGGGTTAAGTGAGTCTCCAGCGGTCAAGTGTTCACAGCAAAGGGCAGACCACAAAAATCAGCATGATAGTTATTTACCATAACCATATACAAAACCACAAGCAGCAGAGGTTCCCTGAAACACATCAGAGACTCCGCACATCTCTTTATTAAAGCTCGTCTGTGTTTGTTACACTTCAGCTTGCCTTCAAATCGCAAATAAAACTAGAGAACTCTAAGTCGACAGATACAAACCAAATGACAAAAATAATATCTAAAGGAACAAAACAACGTTATGAAAATGTTTGCCTCTTCCCCATTTTTTTCTCTTTGTTTTAACTTTGAATTGATTTTAGTCTGGTCTAGCAGTGGAGATTAGTTATAAGCCATTATAAAAATTTTTATTCATAAATAAAATATCTGCACTGTTTGAGAGTTATCTACTGCCTTTGACAGTAATGAACTTGTCATACATTTTAGTAATCCATTATAATCAATTTGAAGTCCTTAAGGCTAAAGGAAGCAGTTATCTGGTTAGAAATCAACTCTCTGGCTCCATGTCAGTGACACTACTGTTCCAATTTGTATAATTCATATTTCTATCTATACACTCAGTCCAATCAGACCCCCCCTTTTTTTTTGAGAAGCTTTCAAAAGGTTTTATTTTTTCACTCCTAAGAATCTTTTCCATCAGTTCCAATCAAGAAATTGTCTGACACTTAAACTGTCAGTTTTGCACACAAACAGATGAAAATACTGAGGTTGCCTTTGTTTTTTGTTTCTTTTTTTCCTGCCCTTCTCAACCACAGTCTTTTTCCTTAACCTCTCCCAATCCTCCTCCCAGGTCCTTGGCCCAAGACATGTTCTTTCCCATAATGTTTCCATAAAGCCTCTCAAGTCAGGCCCTGGGGTTTGCTCTGTCCAGCTGCTGACTCCAAGGCTCGCAGCAAGAGGGTTTTCCCATTTTCTCATTAAAAAAAAAAAAAAAGTTGAGAGATTGAAGCGGATTGACATTTCCAACTAACTGGAATGTCAGAAATTAACAAGGTTTGTGAATGTTACTGGACTGGCAAGAAAGCAACCAATTTGCAAGCTGCCAGAAGGTAGAAAGGTCTCAGGCAACTGGGCAGACATAGAGCAAGAGATGGCCATCCATCCATCCATCCATCCATTCATCCATCCATCCATCCATCCATCCATCCATCCATCCATCCATCCATCCATCCATCCATCTACCTATCCATTCATCCTTTCCAGGGCTCCCTGAACCATCTCAGCTATTTCTTTCTTCCTTTTCAGTCAAGCATAGATAAAGTGATCTGAGCTTCTGTGCGATTAAACTGAAGAGGGATTAAGGGGTTTATTTACTACTCTTTCTTAGAAAGTTTTGTCTTCATTGATTAGCCTGTCAATAAGAGGATCTGTAAAAACACAAATATGAGTGAGGTGCCCAGCCACCATCTTTGCTTCTGAAAAGCTCTCTTTGTAGAACAACATAGAATATATATCCTACATTTATATGTAGGCCTGATGACTTTTTCAGAAAAGTAATGCAGTCTCACTTGACCTAAAACTGTCCACAAGTTGGAGTCAAACCCTGCAAATCATGTCAAAAAATTTAAAATAAAAGAAAAAAATGTTGCAAATGTGAACTGTGCTATTTTAAAACTAAGAATTTGGAGATATTGAAGATAAAACTGCAAGGATTTTAGACATCAGGCCTTCATGGGTACACAGTTACATATTGCTTATGTACTACTATGAATGAGGAGAACGGAATATCAGCTGCAGTTTACAGCAGCTCATTTCAGTGCCATAACCAAAAGCTGTCTCCTGTTTAAAGTAGACACTAATTTTTAGGTGTTTTATTAGCATTTGGCCCAAATGTCATGTTCTTCGTTTTCTTTTCCTCAGGAAAATAATAATAATTCATTATTTGCACAGTTTAAATTCTAGAAATGTCCCATTATCTACATGAAATACATCTTTTTTTTTTTTTAAAGAAGTGCAAAAGCAGGAAAAGAAATGGTGGCTAATGATAAGATAAATTCAGAGAAAGAACTGAGTCCTCAAGCGAACAATAAAGGACTGGTCAGCCCCTATCTACGAGACCCCAGGCAGATTAACAGACTCATTTTTCTAGACATAAAGACAACAAGCAGAGTCTAGTGCCAAAATCTCCAGCCTCTGAAGGTCAAGGGAAGGAGAGGAGAGTCAGCTGCTACTGGGAAAATGGAGCAACAAGCAAGGGGGTTAGGAGGGCAACTCATATCTCTCAATCCAGAAGTGGAGGATACGCCTGGTTTCTGAATTTGCAAAGTTTAGGTAAGATCAGGGATGCATAAATGTCCGTTGTTTTAACTACTTCCTCTGTGTAAGTATATTTTTGGGTGGATGAACAACGCACTGGTTTTGGTAAGCTGTTTTGAGCCACATCAATCACAGTCACATTAGCCTGGAAGGAAGTCTCTTTCAGGTGCTCTGCACAGTTAAGCTCCACAGTATTAGCCATGCTGATAAATGAGATAAGGGTAGGACTGAAACTCCAAGATCCACTCTCTTCAGAGAGATAGGGAACATAAAACCTCTCACCCAACTTCAAGGTAAAATGCCTGTTTAAGGGGTAACTATGACAGGATTTTAGAAGGCTGGTGTAAAATGTTTACACTAAGTGATTTTGGCTGTTATAACAAAGGATGAATTTGCATTTAAAGAGAGAGTTATGTCTGGCACTTTCTAAGCAGATACAGAAGTAAATGTGATCAGTTGGTAAGTCTGTGTTTTTGGCGCTATGTCTTAATATTATTTAATCTATGAACTCAACAGGGTGAACCCCAAGCTAGCACTGCCTATGTGGCTCAAACTGGTATTCACTGAGAGGGGTGGTACAGGCTGGCTGTCATTTCCTCCAGAAAACAACAGATTTGTGTTCTGAATTTGCAAGATCCAAGCTTAACAAGTGTCTTCCTTCTCCTCCTCCTTCATCAGGGACTGGAAATGGGAAATACCTGTGGTTAGCTGTAAACCCAGTCTCTTTCTGCTTCAGGGTGCAGCAAGTGGAGGGCAGGCCTTGCATAGCAAACCTGGGGAGCTGCCTTCCCTCCTCTTGGTTCATTAACGGTCTGGCAAAACTTCCTCCTGCAACGTGCTGAGCAGGTCTTACAAACAGACATCACCTAAAACTAGACCGCCTCTCCAGAAAATGGTGAGAGATTTCTAAGATCAACACCTGCCCCCAGCATAAACATCTCTGGCCAAGCTACAAGGAGCCAATCCAGGAGCAGGAAAGGACCACTGGTTTCAGACCATTTGCCCCAGCTGAGAATCTGACTATCCAGTATAATATTTAGACCAGAGAAATGCATCAGCCTGCATTCAGACTAGTTCAGATTTCTTCTCAAATCTAATTTTAGATCTCCACTGCTATTATTTATTCAACAATGAGATACAGATTGCTTTCACTGATTGCCTTTTTTTGCTTCTTTGTAATTTGTCTATTCTTTCTTGAATACCTCAGAAGTGTATTACTGAATTGTGCTAAGACTAGGAGAGAGAAAGAAACTGCGTTGAATCAAGAACTAAAAAAAAAACCAATCAACAGCATTACTTTCTAAACTGCATTCATCCTGAATTTCTTCCTGTCATTTCTGCTGGGATTTCTAGTTTCCTCTGTGTATAACTAGTTGCAACTGTACTGTTGCAATCTACAACTGCTTTTACAAGATCAGAAAAATGTGGCCTGAAACTGATGTTGGGTTGTCTTCAGCGGAACCTTATGTTCCACTATGTAGCAAAAGCTTTCCATCATTTTTGGCCTGACACCTGTACAATGCTCCCGGCCCCCTTTATTTTACTTTCTGCAATACACAATTAACTTGGCAGCAAAATAAGTGATATGCTGCACATACCATGTGTGTTCCATAAATCTCAGGAAACTGAAGTAGGGAATATTAATAGTTTATTAGCCTAGCCTTAATGAAGACAGAAAGATAACTGGCAGCTTCCTTGACTCAGACGGGTTGGGTTACAGGACCCCATTCAGACAAAGGAAAGTAAATCCATAGAAAGGCTGAGGAGAAAATACATGTGGAGAACTTTCCCTATGAGTAGTGTCTGCTCTAGACCAGCAGTCTCCATCTGGGTCAACAGTACAGTCTTCAATTCTCTCCAGGATGAGACTGTATCTGCAATTTCTTCTGTCCGTTTTCCATTTCCCATCTCTGCCATTTGCATGCAGGCAGTAAACAAGAGAAAAACATGCAAACAGGTTATGTTCTTACATTATATCAGAACAAAAACCAAAGACACCAACCCCTCAGAAACCATACATGATGTGAAAATGAAAGCAGCCTTTGAAACACTGGGCAAATTAACTTTTTATCTCCACGTACTGGAGTCTCACACCCTCAGGGCCTCATTTTGCAACTTGCTGCAACAACAACTGCAAGATGAAGGGATAAAGCAGACCATAAACTCTCCACGTAATTAGTTTGCACAGAGTACATTGGGACATAAAATGTCAATCATCAGTGCTGGGCTGGGAGCAGCATACCAGATTGTAGAAAGTTTCTTTCCATTCTACTTACAAAAATGCCACCAGATCCAACAGGCATATTTCAGCAAATGGGAGGTTCTCTCCAAAAATCAGGTTTTGTACAAGGCTAGTACTTTTTCCACCTTTTCTTCTCCTAGTACTACAAAACTCTACCAAAGTGATTCTGTCACTGGGTGCCCTGATTCAGAAGAGGCAGCTTGTGTCAAGTCCAGACACCTGGACATGTTCCAGCTACTTCTGGCTGAGTAAAAGCAAGTTAATTGTCCCATTTCAGGTAGAATGTTTCAAAGCTTAAGACTTAACCTTGTGGGTTTTTTTCAGGGAAAGCTAATTACAAGAGCTTACCCCTAGGCCTAGAACATCTTGAATTTTGGACATCAGTACACTCAAAGAAAAGGAAAATTCTATAATTTGTAGCAAACTCTCTGTTAGCTTGCCAAAGAAAACCAGTGAGAACTGGGATTCTGACCCCGAATTAAGTAGGTTAATCATACTCCTATCATAGGGCATCTGTGAGACAGGGAGGATGCTAATGTGGTTAGCTACAACACATGGCAGATGAAGCAGAGGCATGTTTGCGGAACAGTTTTGGGAGGAGGAACAGAGTCAGTGTCAATGTTGTCAAAGCAGAGTGACTCACACTGGTTGTACAGAAAAACTGTTCTCAAATTTCTTTTCTATTCCACTTATTCTTGATATTGAATACAGCAACAAAAGTAGACTAATTCTTTTCTTATGGTCAGGGTTCAGACAGACTTCTACAGGCAACAAACATCCAGGAAAGGAATTAATTTTTAGAAGTCTTAGGACATTAAACAAAAGCTCAAAAGCTCGCTCTCTCTGATTCACAGGCTTCCCCTACCTGCTGTTCATGGGTAAGACACCCCTGAGTAGGAACTGATAGACACTTCTAGCTCCAAGAGAAAGCTGACCCTCAGGAAAAATGCATCTGTTGTCACCATAGGGGAGTCCGCAGTTACATGATGGGGGCTGAGAAGGGGTTAGTGAGGAGAATAGTAGCTGCAACATGATAAAAAGAATGACATCGCTGTTTCTCAGTTTGGCTTCGCAAGAGAATTCCTCTAGCATATGAGCTACTCAAAGCCCACTTTCTTTCTGCAAAAGCTAGAGAAAGAAACAACATTATTTTTTGTAAGGATGTGGAATAGCTGCTGAGCGTCCTCTGGTTTTCTGGAAAGGATTGGGAAGCCAAGTAGTGCAATGTTTCCCAGAGGTGATGTAATTGGATGTGTCGTTAACTGAGGGCAGTTCTTAGATGACACAATTCGTCGGTTAGCAAGAAAAACAAGAGTAGTTCATACTGCACCTGGTGCAATAACTTGATGTTGTTGAAGATAGCAATTTTGGAGGTCACTGAACTTAGTGCATTTGATTTTGTAATTTAACAGAGCATCAAAATCCTAAGGTCAGGGATTTCTTTAACTTCATTCCCTTTATTTTTTAAAGGAAACAACTTTGGAAAGACTTTTAAAACATTTCAGTACAGTGGCAGGACTTGAAAGCCATCGTGATGGTGCAGTGTCAACCAAATTATGACATACTGTTGACAAAGTTTAGGCCTGATTAATTCCAGTGCCATTCAGTTAAACACATCTGGGAACTAAGATGCATGTCTAAGAACATTTGTAATTATGTTAGGTAAAGCATAAAGAATGGCAGTATCAGTGAAATTTGAAAAGGTTCTCCACAGAGGTATCTTCAATGGACAAGTCCTTAGTCAGAGTCTCTTCTTCACAAACCAGGATTTTTGTTTAAATATGTACACTAGGAATCATTAACTCAAATAGTGTTCAGTGGCAATGTTCGCAGTGTCAGTGCACAGAATCCTGTTAGAGCACTGAGGGTCTCCTCCAGGACACAACTCTTCTCATGCTTGTCACAGATCCTTGAATGAGATGGACTGTTTGCTATAAAGGGCCTCTTTCTTACCACTCACTATAAAGACAGTTCAGACAACAAACTCAGATTTATGTTGTCCAGCATCTGAGATCAGAGGAAATGCACTCCAGCTAGGACATCTAGAGGCATTGCTAAGACCAGGCAGGGCAAACTGTGACATTACTGAGCTAAGAGTACAACTGCAGCAGCAAGAGAAACTCTGTTGTCTGCATTACTTCTCCCTAAGACAATGAGAGCTACAAGAAGGGAGCTACAAGAAAGAAGGGGACAGACTCTTTAGCAGGGTCTGTGGTGATAGGACAATGGGAAATGGTTTTAAAATAAAAGAGGGAATATTCAGGTTGGATATAAGGAAAAAGTCTTTTACACTGAGGGTAGCGAAGCACTGGAACAGGTTGTGTACAGAGGTGGTGGATGCCCCATCACTGGAGACACTTAAGTTCAGGCTGGATGGAGCTCTGAGCACTTGATCTAGCAGTAGGTGTCCCTGCTTATTGCAATTGGGGTGGACTAGGTGACCTTCAAGAGTCCCTTCTGACTGTAAGGATTCTATGATTCTATGGCATCTGCCTGGCTGCTGCCTGAAGTGCAAAGTGTGGCAGCTTCCTCAGGAGCAGCGAGCTGGTTGACTAACACTCAGCAATGTCTTATGAGCAGGCTTTTCCCCTTTTTTAGTTTGACAGAAACAGCACAGACACTTTGTTTTATATTCTCTTAGTAAGAGGAATTACCACTTCTGTGAAAAGACTGATACATTTAGTGTTCCATCATCTCCTTCCTGTACATTGCTAACCTCCAGGAAATTCCCTTACTATTGTGCATCCCCACTGTGAAAGCAACACAGAGGATTCAGTTTCAGGGTTCACTGTGGAGCCATCCTCACATTGTTTCTCATAGCCTCTCCTCTACCTAGGAAGCAATACAAGCATATACTCACTCTGTGGTGAAGATACAGATCAGTCTGGATCCAGTCTTACCTCAATCATTGCCCTCCTACTGGAACAGGGAGCATATAGGCCCTGCTCCTACTGCTCTGCCCCTTCTCTCTTCTTCCCAATACTGTGTGGGAGATGTGTACAATTCAAATCCCATCTAAGTCCTGGAGTTCAAAGGAATTGAACCACGTGCCTGAACTGAGGAATTCTCAGCAGGACCATTCTCATTCAGGAAACCTTGTTCACTGAAGATTGAACTTCACTGAAGTGTTTTCTTGCACTATCCTGTGCTGAAGGCACTTCCATGCAGAAAACCCAGAAGCTGCACCGTGACGCCAGCTCTAAGACCGGCAGAGGAGGATTTAGAGCACCAATTTAACTATTTACCTAATTAGGGGCATCTTTAATTGGAAAAATATTCTGTTGGTGCCACGGTAAACGTTATTCACACCTAAGAGAATGCTTCATTTATAAACACATTGCACACTGAAGAGCTGCTCTCCAATTGCTTGAGTCAGCCAGTATCTATGTAAAATATCAACCTACTGACAGACATAATTACTGAGTTGGTATAACGCGGAGGATAAGTTATATTCCCGTGTGAATCCTGAAATGACAGTTTGTCTTCATTCAGCCTGTGGTTTTCCTCACTGGGCTTACCCTGTGAAGTGGTTACATGTGCAGGATGACAGACACAGAGGTGCCTTGCTGTAGTGGGTGAAGCAGAGGGTACCTGAGGTCTAACCACAGAGATTCGATACATCTTAGTGGTTGCATTTTTAAGCTCTGTTTGCCCAGTTCCTCAAGGGGCACACAGAGTGCCACTCCCACCGCTGCCATCAAACCAGTGATGGACAGCTGCTATGGAGGCTCACAACCCCACTGGCATGGCCTTGATTTGAATAGGATAACACTAGAGTGCACATCAGGCCAATATGTTACTCCCACATCAAATCCGGGGCAGGTGATCTGGAGAGGTTTATAAACAAGTAGAATTGTGGATGTCCTCGGGCTAATTAAAATATGCAATTTTTAGCACCTTTGTATGAGTATGATGAGAAACAGCATCTAGATAGCTCAGTGACTCTTAAAATAAAATGTACAGTATGTTTTCCATCTCTGAAAATTGTAACTTGATTTCTGCACCAAGAAAGGACTTGTGGGCAATGACACCGCACACATTCTTTTTCTCTCACCTCTTCCTTCAGCATGGATTGCTTGCCACTGCTGGAAGCAAAGCACCGCCTCCTCCAACTTTCCTTATTGGCCAACCGTCAATTTTGGCATAGCCTTTTTGTACAAGGCAATTACACCTCCAAAGGTGTTTTAAGCTGTGCAGTCTATTGTGCACTGTCAACATGTTTATCAGGAAACAGTCTGGCAGAATGGTACAGCTAATATCCAGATCTTTCCCACTTTATAATAATTTTTTCACCACCTTACAGTACATAAGAATGGCCCAGTGAACACTAAGTCATGTGGACCTCCTGATCTTCTCCATTCATTGATATGTGTCTACACAGCTAATTAGACAGATAAAACTGTTTGCAACGTAAATAATATTATATGAGGAGAGACAATCAAATAAAGAAGAGGCCTATCATAATACCTGCATCTGATACGATGAAAAAGATCCTGAAAGATGTACTAAGATAAACATGCCTTCATGATGTCAACTTTTCTGAGCTAAGATGTGAATGCTTGCTTCACTCTAAGCTTAACAATAGCATCTCAGCAAACTGAATTTCAAAGCAGCATCTCCTCAGAAGTTCAAAAGTTAATGCTGATTAAATTGTTTATAGAAAAAAATAGGAAAGAATACAGGGCTAGTTCATTATTTCAGTTCTCCAGATTCTCCATATTCTAACATCTGGCCTCAAAGACTGGCAGCAAGAGAAATTGAATGGCATCTTTTGGAATGGATTATTAATTTGAATGACTTATCTGTGATCTTCATAATTTATCATTGTGTTCACCTCTATGTGTGTCAAGTTAATTAAAAAAGAGAAAATAAAACTTCCCCCCACTGCAGATATAGAAATCACAGCCATAGTGCATCAGTGAGAGTTACAGAGCACTGGAACAGGCTGCCCAGAGAGACTTTGGAGTCTCCTTCTCTGGAGATATGCAAAACCTGCCTGGACGCTTTCTTGTGCAACCAGCTGGGAACTGCTTTAGCATGAGGCTGGACTCAATGGTCGCCAGAGGTCCTTTTCAACCCCTACAATTCTGTGATCCTGTGACTGATACTGGAAATACAAATCAGAAAATTTAGGAGAAAAACTTCATAAAATAGTTTTTCACACCAAGATGCAGATACAACTTCTGGCTCAAAAATTTAAGAAAACAAGAGACTTCAGACATTGCTGAAAACTGGAAGGATGTACACTTGCTGGCAGTGCACTGAATACTTGTTTTTTTTTTTTCTTTTGTGACTGCTGTTAAGACCTAGGCAAAACTGACTTTTGGTCTTGCTCACAGTGGCTCAGATTTTATTAGTTTTCTTCAAATTGAATATAACATCCTGAAATTTAGAAAGAGTTTGATTGCTGCCCTCCCTCCCCCCAACTTTTTCATTACATTTTCTCCTACAGGTCCAGGCTTCTGATTTCCACATGGATATAGATTTGCGTGTGCTGGTAACTCCATAGGTAGTGCCGACTGGGCAAAATATCTATCCCAGGTCCACCTGTAGATTCCTTTCTGTCTTGCCTGTTTGGGGATTTTGCCTTCTCTAGTAAGTTATACTTCTGCAGAGGACCATGTTGCTATTTACTCGGTTAGCTAAGCACATCCCAGAAGAGCAAACTTCATCCCTGTAGAGGGGTAGGGCCTGTATAGTTGCAGCATCTCCAGGAATTCCAATTTCAGTGCCTCCTGTAGTGCTCTAACTTTGTTTCTTAAAATTAAAGACCACTCTGTTCTCTGGCTGAGTCTCCAGATTCTGTAGGTAAGCAAAGGCCCATCAAGTTTAATAGCAACAGCAAGACAAGGCTTGTCTGCTTCACTCACAGAAGCAAAGCATGGGTTTACAGTCACGAATAACCATTGTTTGAGTTCACTGAGAAGTTTGCAACCTTCATAGTTTCCTTGACAAACTATTCAGTATGACCAGAATTTGTCATCTTTGGTAACTCTGACTTTCAGCATTGATGCAACTGATTCCTCAGAAAGTACAAGAACCACATCTACCTGCCAAGAAAGAAGGGAGAAGAGCATTTCCAAAGGAGCTGCAGCTGTTCAGCCCTCCCAGCTGCAAGATCCTCATTGGGAAACAGGGAGCAGGAGGTGTCTAGGGCACAGTGAAGGACATAATTCCCAACGTAAGGCCTGCAGAGGAGGGAAATAGACAGACCAGGCATTTTAGCCTCAGCCAGCTGAATGAGGAGCTTGTATTTTTCCTCTCTTTGAAAAGTACAGATGCTCTCTTGGTGCCAGCTGTTTGCTCGGGTTAGCATCCAGCCTCCCTACTACACCATGCTGCCATTACCGACATGCTCCTGAGAGGAGACTTTGCCAAAACCTGAAGCCAGAGACAAGGCTTCTGCATTTTCCTGGCCAAGCTCATTCTGGAAAATCAAGCCAGAGCAGTGTGTCCTGTCCGCGTGGGTGGGGAGAAACTAAAGCTCGGAAATAACCCGCCCCAGCCAAGCACTGACAGGAACAGCCCCTGTTGCCTGCACCCCACCACCACCCCCACAGCCCCCAGCCAGTTCAGATCAACGGGATTTATGAACGAGTGACTGCTAGCAGGGAAAGACTGCTGAAGGTGGCCAGGGAAGAGGAAAACAGGGAGTTAGAAATGAAGCAAAGAGTGTGCTGGAAGAAAGATACGTCTGTGTGGCTTCAAACAAAGAACAAACAAGAAATTTTTGCACAGGGAAATACAAGCTCAGCTTCATCACGAGCATGTCGCCAAAAACATTAACTTTAATACATGGTAGGAAATCAGCAAAACTGGCAACTCCCTGTCCAGTCAAAGGGTGTCGTTTCATGTTACTGAGACAACTGTAGCCTCTTTTAAAACAGTGCTTTCTGAGTCACTACACTCACTGGAACAACAATTTAGTTTCAGACATTCTACTGGAAATTCTTATCATCAGAGTACACTGTCACTCTCACTTTTTCTGAAACATGGTATATGTTTAAGTATTTTCCGCCAAAAAGAGGTGCTTCCAGAGAGGAAGCTTTCACCTTGGAGCTGAAGCTGGCACATCACCCACGTGACAAAGCTTGGCTTTCAGATGGGCAGAAGAAGGACTGGGACCCAAGCATTCCCACAAGGTCTGTTGAGTAGGAATTCCTGACTACAATTCCAGGTTTTGTGTGAGTACCAACACAGAGGAATTTGGAATGTGGAATTTACACAGGTACAATGCCAGGTAGGTCCCGAAACCTCTATGGGAATGAAGCTCTTCATGTCCGCTGGAGCACAGATATGGCTGCCACACACACAAAATATTTTTTCTAGACTGCTCTACCATACAAACATGAACACGGGAACAGAGTTTGCCCAAAGAGCACTCTGAAGCTGGAGTGATCAGGCCAAAACTGTACTAAAACTTCTCCTTTCTTTGTGCTTATTGCTATGAGTGATGGAGACAGTGAACCACAGTCTTAAGCCTGAGTATTTTCCATCAGTGCAGCCACCTATTTTGCGCAATTCCAGGCACTCGGGGACAAGGAATTTGGGATCCATCTGGCACTGGACAGACCTTTCCAAAGGTGTAGTTTCCCCCATACTCCAGCTCTTCCCTGTATTCCCAAAAGTTGGAGGATGGTAATCAGAACAAACATTTCAAGAAGCTGTGCTAGGTTTTGCAGAGATATGAACTGAAGTCACATTACCCCAACAGAGGGATGACACAGGTATCTTCACTCATGCATAGCTACTTCTTCCCGTTAGCCTGGGCAAAGGCACCCCCATGGTGTTGTTAGATTTCAGATTTCCCAGTGTCACCTAACTAATAAGACTGATGCAATGGAGAGAGTTAACATTTTTGTTGGAATGGGAGAATGGATAGCACCTGGATGTTTAGCAAAGTAATTTTAAACTGAACAGGAGGAGGATCCTCTAACCCTTTATTATTGTTTTCTTTGGAAAAGCTTAGGGTTTCATTGTCAAGAGCAATTTAATATGATAAGTTACAGTGTTAAAAATCATGCACAGGAACAGATGAATAACTGTATACTGCCTGCTCAACCATGATGAGACTGAAGTCAAATATTTGAGGTTTGCCACAAACCAAGATGAAGCTTATTTACACTAACAAAGGGCACCCAAGGAACACTGGTGGCCTTAAATATGCACAGTGTGTTTATCAACACCAGATATTTACCTTAACTTTTATACTTGGAGAGCAGCTTCCCACATGCTCAGAGTCATGACCTACGTGGTTAGCTTTGTCTTGTCTTGCTTCTGTACAGCACATGCTTAGTATTGTAGTAGGAGACCAAGCTCAGAAAAAAACCATGCACAGCACAAAATAATACCCCAGAGTATTCATGGAAACCATCCTCCTTTATTATATCCCAGACCATAAGACTCCAGAGCTTTCTGCCCTCGCTAAGTTCTCACAAAACCTTCCAGCTATCAACTATAAATTAGACTCTTTCTCAAGGACATTTTTATTCAGAAAAAAAGATATTTTGCTGCCAACAAAATGGAGTGAATTTCCCTCATACCAAATCCTCTGGCAGCTCCCACAGGCCCCCATGAGCATGAGTTGTGGGGGAGGACTTCCTCACCCTTCATGCTAAGCCAAGCGCTGGAAACACACACAATACAGGCTTAGGGCAAGAGTAACTTCCCTATGCACCAAGGCCTGGGGAACTAGGCAGGAGGAGGGAAGGGGCAGCATCTACAAAGAAACTGCCAGCACAGAGATAAGGACACATTGCTCCTCACCTGGACCTCCTACTAGCCTTGACTTCCTAGGGGCAACTCTTATACCAGGAACTTGTTATTTATCCACCCCAGTGAACGGCCCATGTATCTTGCTTCATGTTTGCTAAGTCACTACTTACGCATGTTGTTCTTTTCCTAGACTCTCTCCAGGTTCCCTGAATCAACAAGGAGGATGTGAATGCTGCTCTGATGATTCATGAGGACCAAAACCAAACATTTCGACAAAGGACAGCAAGTCTGCAGAGAAGGAAGTCCATCTGGCTATTAGTGAGGTGTAAAAATTCATCTTGTTTTCCCTGTACAGAGGAACACCCCAGGAAAGAGTAACTGAGATGTCCTTGGACCTGTCTGCAAACTATATCTTGCTCAATAACTCAATTAGCAAAAGCCTCCACGGCCGCCTGAGTTAGAATCATTGCATGGTTTGGGTTGGAAGGGACCTTTAAGATCATCTAGTTCCAATCCCCTTGCTATAGGCAGAGACTCCTTCCACTAGACCAGATTGCTCAAAACCCCATCCAGCCTGGTCTTAAGTGCCTCCAGGGAGAGGGCCTCCACAACCCCTCTGGGCAACATGATCCAGTGTCTCATCACCCTCACAGTAAGGAATTTCTTCCTAATATTTAGTATAAATCTACCCTCATCCAGTTTAAAGCCGTTTTCTCTTGTCCTTTTGCTACATGCCCTTATAAAAAGTCCCTCCCAGCTTTTCTGTAGGTCCTCTTCAGGCACTGGAAAGCCGTTATAAGGTCCCTACAGAGCCTTCCCAGGTGCTGGCCACATTCCTCTTTATGCAATGGATACAGCTGGCTTTTTGAGCTGCAAGCACACATTGCTGGCTCATGCTGAGTCTTTCATCAACCAACACCCTAAAATCCTTCTCCTCAGGGCTGCTCTCCACCCAGCCTGTATTTATGCTTGGGATTGCTCCAATCCAGGAGCAAGACCTTGCACTTGGTCTTGTTGAACTTCAAGAGGTTGGCATGGGCCCACCTCTCAAGCCTGTCCAGGTCCCTCTGGATGGCATCCTTCCCTCTAGTGTGTCAGCTGCACCACTCAGCTTGGTGTCATCTGCAAATATGCTGAGAGTGCACTCGATCCCACTGTCCATGTCACCTACAAAGACGTCAGATCTGGTCCCAGCACCAATCCCTGAGGATCATCACTTATCACAGGTCTCCATTTGGACACTGAGCTGTAGACCAGAACTCTCTGAATGCAACCATCCAGCCAATTCCTTATCCAGGAAGTGGTCCATCCATCAAATCCATTTTTCTCCAATATAATTACCAGGATGTCATGTGGGACATTGTCAAATGCTTTGTACAAGTTAGGTAGATTACATCAGTTGCTCTTCTTTTATCCACTGATGCTGTAACTCCATCATAAAAGACAACCAAGTTTGTCAAGCACAATTTGCCCTTGGTGAAGCCATGGTAATTACCATCAATCATCTCATCTTTGTTTTCCATGCGCCTTAGTAGGGCCTTCAGGAGGATCTGCTCCATGATCTTGCCAGGCACAGAGGTGAGACTGACTGGCCTGTCATTCCTTGGATCGTCTCTTTTACTTTCTTGAAAATTGGGGTTATGTTTCCCCTTTTCTAGTCAGTGGGAACTTCACCCAACTGCCATGACCTTTTAAATATGATGGATAGCAGCTTGGCAACTTTATCTGTCAGTTCTCTCAGAACCCATAGATGGATCTTGTTGGGACCCATGGAGTGTGCACCTTCAGGTTCTTTAAATGGTCTCAAATCTGATCTTCACCTAGGGTGGGCAGATCTTCCTTCTCCCAGTTCTTACCTTTGCTTTCGGCAGCTTGTGCGGCGCAGCTAGAGCCCTTGCTGGTGAAGACTGAGGCAAAGAAGTCATGGAGCACCTCAGCTTTCTTCATATCTCTCATGACCAGGTCTTCAGTTTCCTTCCGGAGAGGGCCCACATCTTTGTTGGCCTTGCTTTTATCACTGATACACCTGTAGATATTCTTCTTGTTCCCGTTTATGTCCCTGGCTAGATTTAATTCTGTCTGGGATTTAGCTTTCCTAGCCTGATCCCTGGCTGCTCAAACAACTTCTTTGTAGTCCTCCCAGGTAACCTGTTCTTGCAAAAAAAAGAAAAAAGGCATAAAGGCTAGTTCCAGCAACATACTGTTAATTGCCTTTAAAAACTCTATCAAACCACTCTTTTTGGTTCAGTTGTCCATATAAAAGTGTTTGTTTTCAGTTATATTGAGTTCCTGTATTTTCTGGGTCATACTGTACAGAATGGGTTATTAAAATACAACAGAGAGACAATCGCTTGCTTTTTGTCAATATTTATGCAGCTTAAGTTCATCTAGTCCAAACCTCTGTACTGAGGCAAGGTCAAGTTTAACAAGGCATCTCTGGCAGAAGATTATTTAGCTGAGTCTTGAAAACATTTTGAGAAGTTTCATGATTTTCCTATACACCTGCTCTACCACTTAAATAACCTGCTTTTTTAAAAAAGAGAAACAACAATAACAAAATATTGCTAGTAAGAATGGTATATCATCTTTACTGCAGATTGTTTACATATGAACAGATTTATACATTCCTAGATGGACTTGAAGAAAATTGATTGCCACCCTATACCTGCTCCTAAATATTCAGACTTTATATATCCTTCACAGAGTATTGCCCTTGACTAAGCAATTGCCCTTCTACAATCTTTCCTAACATACCATGTTTTTTTAAATTTCTTATTGTTCTTTTAGCTCTCATCTGGCCTCTCCCTAATTTGTCTACATCCCCAGGCACTGAGAGCATTTGCATTATCCACTCTGATCTCCTGAAGAGCAGTTCCTTCTCTCTTGTAGATTGATCATTAAAAGCATTTTTCTGCATTATGTTTTCTTCAAAACTCTATGTGAAATTTCAAAATGAGAATAACAAACACGGTCAATAATGTTTCTGACTAATGGACTGCACACCAGAAAAAAGTCAAAGCATCCCAAAACAGTCCTACCCCTGCCCACAACTGCCCCTGTGACAAGTCCAGCTGGAATGAAAATGTCTCTGTCTCTGTCACTGAGCTTCAGAAAAATTCATGCATAGAAAACAGAAACTTGTTTAAGGCTTATTCATCCCTCAGTGTGAGTAGCAAGGATTTCAGGTACCTCAGACCTTCTGGTTCCTTGTAGATCAGTTACCTGATTTCATTTGTTTAGGATGAAATTCAAACAGCAAAAAAAGAATCTGATGTCCGAACTTCAGTTAAAGGAATTTGGCACAGCAAAAGTGCCCTAAATCACTTCAGTGTAACCTGGGACTGAGAGGGATCACCAAGAAGAGACTGACATCACCAACAGCTCTGCGCTCTGTCTGAGGAGGTCTGCATGGGAAACTCTTATTACCTCATCATCAGTTTCTCTGCCTTTTTTTCTCCTGACAGTGTACAACTGAATGCTGCTGGGCCCCGTCTGCCACTCAGGAAGAAGTGAGCTGCTGCTCTGAGTGGGTTTTTTTATTGGTAGAGAAATATGCAATTTCATAGGGCAATATCTTTCTACATAGGATGTCAACCCTGGGACCTGTCTTCTCTTTATCAGAGGCCAAAGGAGGTTTCCCTTTCTCATTCATCCACGAGAAAACGTTTGATGTGAAATAATGAATGTGAGGTTTTGCTTTAATCTGCAAAATCGGATGCTGTTTATTTTCCAGAGAATTCTTGGACATGAAAAGAAATGGGAATACAAAAAGGATGCCAAAATTAATTTAATGGAAAGCTCAGCTGCTGAATACTGCTGTTAAACTTCCTGGATAGCCTCAGAGACCTGCAAGCCAAACATGGGACATCATTGCTCCAGACAGACTTCCCTGTATGAGGGAAAATGATTAGGTGTTGCTCAGTGCACTGTGTAAGAAATCACTTGTACAACCCGAGGTTTGTTGCAAAAAGTAAAATCCTGCAATTTGGATAGGCAGCAGGTTGTATCCTTAAGCAGGTAACACAGACAAAGGTGTGTGGCATAGCCTGCTCTCTCACCCCACCGTCCCTCCAATCCCAGCCTTCCCAGGCCTGCTCTCCTTCTCCTAACACCCTGTATCACTGCCTGCTGCCCTTCATGTCCCACATTTTGTCCTGTGCAAGACCTCACAGTGTACAAGCTATCTGATGGTTTCTTTTTGCAGTGTGTTTTTACAGCAGGGAAGGCTGACATGGGCAGGACGTGTGTGAAACTTCAGTACATCACCTGAGGTTTGCTTTATTTCAAGTCTGGTGCATTGGTGTAAAATATGAAACTTCCAGACACACTGAGGAATTCTAGCTTCTCCTGAAGTCAAAGGTAGAAGTCCATTGATTTTACTGGCAGTTGGGTGATGCCAACAGGTTTGGAAGGTGTGTGGGAAGAGAAAATAAATTCTTATCCCTGACTGTAGGTTGTAGGAGGAAAACAAATGTCAGTTTCACTCTTGTCCAAAAATTGTACTGACCTACTTCACTGCAGGGCACGAGGAACTGAGGGCACACATGACACAGAACAGGCTACACTTCCTGGCTGCACATTCTCATTACATTTACAGACAATGGAGGAAAAAGTTATGATCATTACTTCAGCCTGGGTTTTGATATTGGTTTTGGAAAACCAAAGACTTTGCTAAAAGTTAATGTTACTGGACAAATCATTGGCGTCCACTGAAAACCTTTTGTACCACCAGAGTAGAGTTGAAGCGCCTTCCACAGCCAGCTGTAATGCTTGATTAAAGCCAAATTTAACAACCCATCCTCCTCATGGAGAAGCACATCAGGACTGAGGAAACAAAAAGAAAGCAAAGCACACCCGGACAATGCTAGGCCTTGCCTTTCTATATGCAGTGGGTCACATGGGACTTTCCCAGCTGTAAATAAGCTGGCACAGCAGGCCTATGGCTGCTCTGACTTGCAGAGGCAGCTGGTTCAGATCTCAGGACCAGCATCTGAGTCAGTGGGGCAGAAACTCTGCCAAGCATTCTTGTTCCTCTGAAAAGCGCTTTACTGTTAGCAGAGTTTGAATACAGTCTTGTCTCATCCTGGAATTGAGGTACCCTGGAGAAATGGCATGAATATTACATGTTTAAAAATATATTACATAACATGTTTATTATTTACCTTGTTTTCAGTTAATTGTTTTTTTGCATGGGCTAGAAAGCACTGCAGACTTTCAGATGCTGACATTGTCTCATACACTGTATTAAACCCCCAGGGCAGGCCTGATTGGCTTGTGGTTGCAGATATGTTGTAACTGACTTGGCTTGAAGTTTTGCTGGCCATTTCATCTATATTCATCCTTATTTGCTTCTTTAAAGCAGGAAGAAGACATCCAGATTTCTTTGGTGAGGTCAGTATGAGGTTTCTTTCCAGACACTGAGGCCATTTTCTCCCAAATCCTTCAAAATGAATTGAAACACTAAAAGCATTTCAGACCGTGAAGCATTAATTCATGAGAGCTTGTTCTCTTGAACTGTCTATTTAAACAGTGAATAATTTTGATGTTTTATCTCTTAGACCAAATTTACATGTCTTGTTGCTTGTAGCTGCTGTCAGGATTGCCTTACCGCAATGCAGAGCAGCCTCAGAAGGATAGGAAATTACAGAAAATAAGTTATGTTTCTCCATAAGCCCTGTCTAAATAGTTTCTGTGTATTTCAGTCAGCAGTATGACTTCCTTCTTGCACAGTGCTAAGTCTGTGCTGTCACGGATGGGAGTACCACATCGGGATGTGTTTAGGACATATACAGTAGCCCTGTGTACGCATCTGCTCCCATATATCAGTATGCTGATTCTGGCAACTACTTCTGTGTAAAATTAGCCCTAATTAAATCAGCATCAGGCTTGGTGGAGATGCAGTTATACTGAAATAAAAATGCCTTGTTGTGATAAAACACATTCTGTTTTCTCAGTTATAACTTAGACTTGTATCAACATCTTTACAGTTGGGTGATTGCATCCATACCAAGGAGGAGTGGGGGAAAGGGAGAGATTGTTTTACTCTAATTATACCAATAAGTCTAGAGCAGTACAGCCCTTCTGTACAGGCAAGGCCTTAAGGTCAGCATATAAATGCCCAATAAGTGGTGACCTCTGAGAGCTGATAGTTGAATTATGACTTTTGATAATGAAGCTTTTCACTCAATGTAGTAGTCAGGGCATAGCCGGGTAGGAATGCGGAAAAATGGCAGTGGGAATATAATTTAGCAGAATGACTCAGGAAAGCACACATAATGGGAAAACCTTATTTTTTCCACAGCATTCAGGGTGTTCTCGGGAACTGGGAAGAGGATTGTGCATTGGCAAGTCAAGCCCCTCACTACCTCAGGCAATATATCCTATAACTTTTCTCGTAACTGACCAAGATGTATCCTGAAACCGCTTACCTAGGGAGGGGGGAATGGTGCTCTCCATTTCACCTCCTGGGAGGCTGACAGTTAGTTGCATTGACATTTCAGTCTGGCAGCACAAAAGCTGAGTAATGCACCAGAGTACAGCAGCGGTGCCAGGAGTCTAACACGCTCAGCTGGAAAGCTAGTAAAAATAAGCCAGGGATTTTTTTTATTAAAAAAAAAACACAACCAACCAAACAAAAAAAAAAGACATAGTTTGGCTCCCAGAAAAATTGTGTTCCTAATTCTCTTAGGAAAATCCTAGTACTGGCTGCTTCTAAGCATACACGTATGTCTGCAGGGCTGGCACCTTAGTCATTCAGAAAACATTCCCAGTCTCATGCAGACATCATGAGAGGTTAAGTGTACCTGGCAGCTAATGAAAGAGCTGAGCCATAGATGATGACCATGCTGACCAAGTGTGGGAAACCCAGAGGTTTCCACAGTGTGCCAACCTGTAATTGCATTTCCCAAAATGTTGATTAACACCCACTGTGTAAAGAAGGAAATTCCTCTGTCTGGGCTCTACGTGCAGAACCCACCCAGGGATGGAGTGAGGCATTGAGGGGAGCAATGATACACTGCCAAAGCTAGGCCCACACATATTGCTCTGCTCCCGTGACTCACCCAGGCAAGAAACTGCACATGGGGGTCCATGCACATGCACTACAGAGGACAGCAGAGGACAGTCTCTTCCCCAGACTCACTACTTCCCCTAAGCCAGTCTACTCTCTTGGGTGTAGTGGGGAGCAGGCATCTGGCATCTCCTTTCGCATGCCTCCCTATCACAGAGCAGAGGCGAAATTCAGAGAGACCACTCACCCCACACTCTTTATCCTGCACAAGCCACAGAAAAGCTGGCATCCAGTGTGTTAAAAATAAAAGCCACACTGAATATCTAAATTAGGTCCTCACTGAAATGAGGGGGAACCTAACAAGCCAGGTATAGTGCAGATGTTTTGCATGACAATATACAGGGATGCAGATCTTTTTCTATCCAATACTGTTTCGAGCAGCTTGCAAAGAGGCACCAGGGTTAGAGTCAGACCTTGAGGCCTGCCCCTTTCTCTGACTCTGCAGAGCCAGTCTGACTCCGTCTCCAGAAAGCCCCTCACTGGCAACAAGGCAAAAAGCCGTCAGAAAGCCCCAGAAACCTTCAGATGCCTTCTTCTCTACCCTGGCACTAGATGCTGCCATACTTAGGACCACAGAAGTGGTGCCAACAAAAACAAGCATTGCTAGGTGCTTTCATTGCACACACTTCACAGGAATGTTTTTGTCAAGACAGCCCCACATTAGTCACAAGCCTCTGCTCTACCAGACTTCAATGGCTTCCTTTCCCGTGCTCTCCCATCATCACCTTTCCCAGAGAAGACCCAGAGGGAGTAATAATCTCTGCAATGACTTGGATAATTTATTCAAACTTCCCCTCTTCCAGAGATAGCCAAACCTCCTTGGCTTAGAACCAAAGATCACAACTATTCCAAGTCTTCTTTTTCCTCCTCCATCTTGAGCACTAAGCACTCTCGTCCTGTGCTAGAGGCACCTAAGCTGAGGGTCAGCACCCAGAGCTGGTCAGGACCTACTAGAGCCAACAGCAGCTCATCAGAAGTCAGGTCCCACCATCTGTTCAAAGGTAAACACATAGTTGGACTTTTTGCCAGGCTGTCTTCTTGCATGTCAGCAGAAGATCTGCCAACAAATCGCAGATGGTTGGGCAAGTCCCCAAGAAGGCTGGGCAGCGAGGGTAAGCACCTTTCCAGTTCTCAGCTGAACTTACCTGGCTGAAAATTAGACTTGAGAATATTCACTAAGCTACACTATCATGTGGAAATCCAAAGGCAGGAGATGAAAGAGTGAGGGGGAAGGGGAAAGGAGAGACATTAGGTAAATATTATGATTTCAGATAAGGTTACTCAAATCCTGAACCCAAACAGAACAGCAGCTCTTATTTTAGCTCAGATGACTTACTTCCACAGTTCACATGATCTACATCCCGACTTCTCTGCATGTGCATTCACCTCCTCATGCCCTGTCCTACATGTCTAAAAAGCTGTAGCAGTACAAACATGAGAGCTGAGGGGTAAGGAAGGAGACTTGTAAGTGGTGACCTATTTTAAATTATTCCAAATTTCAATCTGTCAAATTCTGACTCAGCCTGAGCCCATCTCTGCAACTCACACCAGTCTTGTAACTGCCTTTCGTGACCAGTTAGAATAGTGAACCACAGAGTGAGCCCCTTCTGCAAGGATGATTTGGGAACACAACCTCCCTGTGGATGCAGGCAAAATACCTACTGGGACTTCATCATTGTGTTTAGTTTCATATTCTTGATGTATCATCACATTTTCTACGGAGATTTGAGTAAGATACTAGCATTGCACAATACCAGAAGGACAAAAATGCCTTTCCCTTCACCTTGGCCCCATGTACCTTTTCCTACCTGTCAAAATAACCCAGTCTACCTATCACAAATCTTTGTGTTTCTGTGGCCCAGCCTATGCTGTGGACCTACAACTCCTCAAGCCCTGTGCTCAGCAGGCCTTCCCGGACTTGCTCCTCCTGCACTTTTGAGACCTTCAGCATGATCTCCAAGGGCCAGGTCCCATTTCTGCCTAGAGCCAGATGCAACAGAATGCTTAAGAACAACTAGATTTTCTTCATCCCTCACACAATACATCATCAGTGACCACACAGCAAAAGAAAGGAGCCATGTGTCTTCAGGGTAACATGGTTAAATAACAGAAAGCCTACAGTCCTTCTTGGCATCACACTCCTCATCCCCCCTCCTTCCTCTGTAAGGGACAGAAGGGTAGTACAGATGAACCAGAGCAGTTAATTATGAACAGGTAAAGCCTGCAGGAGATTGAGTGTCTTTTCAAAGCTGACTGAAGTCAGTGGAAAGACTTCATGCTCACTAAAGGTCTTCGGAACAGGCCATAAAAGAACCTGTTCTGTGGGGGATATTTATATAATTCTAAATTAAAGATTATAACAGCTCATAGGCAATTTTGTGTCCTAGATCTGAAAAATGTTGTGTCTTTCTTTTTTTAATTATCTAAAACTCATATTTTTTGATTAATAATATCTATTTAGGAGAATTCATAAATACATGCTTAATTGCTAAACCACTGATGTCTCTATAGTTATAAACATTCTAGCAGTTTAATAACGTACATTTTAAAAGCTTCCTATCATCAGTATTTACACTGCAGGGTCAATAATTATGTGTAATTCATGCCTCTCATTGCAGGAATTTTTTTCAAAACAAGTACCAGCAAGTTTGTTTTGCTAAATTTTTACATATTAAATTCAGCTACAGAGATATCTTAGCTAATGCACACTGGATAAGATTGGCTAAAAAACTAGGCATCTGTCAGGCTAGTTTCAATAGGTTAAAACAGAGTCTTAGCAAACTAGGTCAACTTAAGAATTCCTTTTTCTTGTATTTGGTTAGGGTAAGGATCTCCCAGCCACAAGGAGTCATTGAAGTCAAGAGCTTGGTACGGAGGAGAAACACATTAATATGTTTGGATTAATAACAAGAGTATGCAGCATTATAATAACACTAACTACAGAAAGTACCATCAAAGAGATGAGGTATTGGAATACAGTCCTGCAGGGAATGCCCAGCTATCCAATGAAATGAAATGTAAAGGGTGGAGAAAACTGTTATATTTACCTGATGTGAATCTGTCTGGAGCTTCTTCTAAAAGATTGGTGCTTGCCCTCTCTCAGAGCCCCTTGACTAGCAAGACCAAGGGGCTGATCAGTTACTGCATGTCTGATTTTTTCAGTCTAGAGCATCTGAACACTACAGGATTTTTTTTAACAAAATCTATTTTTCATCTACCTGAACTTTCTTCTCCCTCTGTAATATGTGTGTTTTCTCTCAATGCCTTTCTGCTCCTTTTCCAAGCCTTTCTCCCCCAAAGTCACTAGCCTTACACATAGCATCAGGCCAACGTGCCTAGGAATTAAACTCCCAGTTCCATAGGCATTTGATCTAAAACTTAAGCAACATAATTCCACTCATGACAACACTTCTTTATTCATGCAAAAAGAAAATTGTTGTGATTCAGTCTTGCTTGGAAGTAAACACTCAACAAGCAGTCTTACTTTTCATGATAAGAATCAATGTGTCTTCAAATCAACAGGAAAAAAAATTTCCACCTAAAGCCTTAATCTCATAAAGAGAAGTTATTAAGAGAATCCTGCATTTTCTTAGCATGAATGTCAGTCTGAAATAAAAGATCCCCTTATAGGTTACTCACCCAACAGACCCTTGTCTCTCTAGTTTGCCCAAGACTTACATGAAAGCGTGCACACTTCTTAGTGATATAATAGAAATCAAAAGGAAAAGCCTGCCACTTCTGAAGGGCACAATCACATTTGGACTATGCAGTGGCGGGTGCTGTATGGTGTCCTATAGAATAACAGAAATTTGGGCCCAAAGCCCAGAGGTAAGAGATCACTGTAGACTGAAGAGGGCTGAAGTCACAGGTCCAAAACAGGAATACATCCTTTTGCTGTCATCTGTGACTCACCTGGGAAAACTTTGTCTTCCATGTGGATTTGGCAGTTTCTTCTTTCAGAGAGAAAAACAGGCTTTGGGGCATCTCAGCTGCATGGGAGCCCAGCTGCAGGGGCCCTCCTCCATTCCAGAAGCGTTTTGGGGTTGTGAGCAGCCACAACCTGGAAGGCTTGGAATGGAAACCAAAACTCCTGCCATCCATCCCTTCTGCCAGCTACTAGATTCAGTCCAGTGAGACTCTTAAAAAGGGATTCAGTTTGAAACATGTTAGCAATCTTAGCAAAGCCAGTGGGTCCAGCTGTCACACCTAAATAAATCTGCTTATTCAGGGATTTTAAAAGATTAAAGCTTTAATAACTCAACCACTGCTAGTCTGGAAAAGATTTGTCTTGAAACACATATCCAAAAAAATGCATAAATCATAGACTGTGTTACAAATGAATATTTCTTTTTTATTTCTTTTTCTTCTTACAGCTTTTGTAAACGTGATTCACAACTTTAACTTTCTTAAATAGGTTATTTTCTTGACATATTCACTCCTAGCTTGTGAGCTGACTTTGCTTAGGAAATTCTGGATGTTGCTTCCTGTTATTCCCTTAGTAACTGCAACCCTTCAACCATCGATTAGTGTGTTGCAATATAGGGTGTTAATCGACTTTAAACATTTAATTATGGTTTGTTTGAGCACAGCATTTTACAAGCACAGTGGCTCATCACATTGCTGGAACAAGTACAATACAGCATCTTTAAAATTATGCACAAATAATAGATTAGTTACAGCAATACTTTTTCAGCAGCATTAATAAAATCTCTCAAGCATGCAGAGAGCCAATGGCCAGGAGGATTCTCAGGAGGTCTTTCATACAGGATGCACATCTTTGTTACGAAATTCCTCAATGCCTTTTTTCTGTCTCCCTAATGACCAGTTAAATAGACTCCCTTGAGAATGCCTGAGTCAGAGCCAGCTTGAAAACTGCTGAGGAAACATCCTCTCTTACTGGAAATGATTTCCATCAAACTGCCATGTACCATATTTAGACTAACGGATCAGTAACGCCAAACAGAGGGAGCTAAGTTCACAGGGCTTAGGATTCTGCTCTGTGTGAAAGAGATTGCCTTTGTCTGGCCATAGTTGCTTTAGGGCACACAATTCAAGAGCTCTGTAATGCTAAGAAACAAATTCCAGCAGTGAGCTGTTGCTACCAGGCACAGTCAGAGTGAGGCAGGCAGGATTTCAGGAGCAGTAGCTGACCTCGTGAAGTCTAATTTGACCTGCCAATGGGATATCAGGCACAGCAGATAATATCTAATTGTGGGAGAATTAGCCTTGTCAGCCAGTCCATGCTACCTACATGGCTACGATCTGAGGCACTATTTTCCTTTCTTAGGTTACCATGAAAAACTTATTTTCAACAATAAGCTTCCCTGCCATCAGCGGATGCATACACCAAAACATCAATTGCCAGAGCACAGGGATTTCTAAGGTCACTGGAGAAAACAAAATGCCTGTTCTGCCTTATGCAAGATGTCTAATATAAATCTGATTTTTTTTAATTTTGCTTTTCTTGCTTAGCTTAGTAGATAATGGTAGCTGAAAGCAAACCACATGCAGAAAGTTTTCTTTATTTTCATATAATAAAGATATTTGCTGAGTTTTGAGTGCTTAGGTAGCCTTCCAAGGCATTTTTATTTTTAGAACTAGTGAAAAATGCTTACCAAGGACTGAGGGGAAAAGCAGCTCCCTGGAGCTTAATGTTTATTCTTCCTATTTAGAGGATGGTATTTCCAAAAGGCCCCAAGTTTACCCAGTTATGTTCCCATGAGTGGCTGTACTAGCTTTGACTAGTAAAATGCAGTTTTGGATACTCCTGAGTAGAGAGGATAGGGCATGAAAGGTGGTTCGAGGGGCACACTCAGGGTTCATCAGACCCCACTTCCCTCAGCTGCCTGGAGGAGCCTCAGCCGCTTCCCTGCTGTTCATAAATATCTCTGTGTGCTTCAGTGCATGTTACTTCTTGTCCTTCCCATGAGCTGGTCCTGCTAGGGGTTTTTACCTGGTGTTGTTAACAGACACTGCGTTAGCCCCAGGTCTCTTTGCATCAGCTCTAGACACTCCATTCCTTCTCTCAAACCACAGAAGTGTCCCTAAGGCTCCAGTCCATGGAAGTCTTCCTCCTCAGTGCCACCCAAAAAAGATTAGGAGTTATCCATTTTTATTCTCTCAAGCAGCCTGAAATTAGGGACTGCTGGAATTAAGAGTATTTATCTTTGATTATGTAAGAGATGTCCAAGTTTGACAACGAGAGTCAGGAAATTACAATCCACATTGTTCAGTTTCCAAGAGGTGGGGAGGATGGCTTTGCGTACCTCTTTGTACCTCCTTATCTACAAGTCTAACAAGGAAGACCCAGATTTGGATTTAGGCTTGGGTCCACTCAGATCAGGCATGTTCATTCTGTAACCACACGATCTTTTCCATAGCAACTCTGCTTTGCAGACTGACCAGAGGAGACCTGCGCTGGAAGTAAATCAAGACTGTGTGGTAAAACAGCATGAAGTCTGAAGTACATCTGTGTTTTTTGCTGTAGAGGCTGGAAAATATGAAGCCAGTGAGTCAGGGGACCGGAGGAACAGAAAAGCCTGATTGCCTTCTTGGGGGAGCTGACTTCTGCTCTTGCCTCCACCACAGTGCGCCTGCATGATGTCGGGTCTGAGAATTTATCACAAAAAGTCATGCATTCCTCATTTTCTGCATGCCAAACCTAAGGCCGTATGGTCTGTTTTGCTGAAATGTTGAAATTTGTAACAATCAAAATCAAATGGCATCTGTTCTTGGATGTTGGTGTTAATGTTAAGTAGACTGAAAAATAAAATTCTCAGGGTCTTAGAAATGAAACACACAAACTACTAAATATTCTGTGACTGTAAAAAAAGAATAAAATAAAATAAAATAAAATAAAATAAAATAAAATAAAATAAAATGTTATATTTCCTCCTCCTCTCAGCAAGGGCACTGGGACCTAAAAATCACTCTTTTTGGTAAAGTCCATGCACAGGCAACCGGTGTCTGCCACAGGAAAGGCAGTAAGGAAGCTGATAGCCATATCTGCAGAGCAGGATTTGAACGCTGTGCAACAAGTTAAGCCTGGAATCACACATTAAGCAGAGGACAGAACTAAAATTGTCATTATTTGTGTGCATGCCATCCAGTGCACTGAAGGAAACAGAAGCTAATAGGAAAAAATATGCAGACAGTGACTGAAGACTGTCATAATGCAGGCACACAGAGGCTACAAGTAAAGGCTACAAAAAAGCTTGTACATGCATGCTCATCTCAAGCAATGGCTAATTTCAGAGAGCTTGACTTTGCAACCTTAATAATGTCCTTTTACTTCGGAGCTTTTGTTTGTTTGTTTGAGGGGGACTATTAATTTCAGTCCTGCAAGCAGATTACTAATTAATTCTTTGCTGAGCACATTTAAAGACAGGGGCTGATTCCACCTGGCTAGGTTTGTACTAATAAAGGAAGCAGAAATGAGGGTATATCTCTGGCCCAGCGACCCAGTAAGCCCATACATTACATCCATATGGCTAAACCTTTTCCCCCTTCATGTTCTCATCACCCAGTGAGGGTGGTTACATGCACACTGGAAAGAAACTCTAACACACACCATCTCCAAACATTGCTCTGGAAAAATGGGAGTTGGCATGGACCCAAACATTACCAGGGAGCGTGATAGCAGAAAGTAAGCAGCAACAAATCAAGGGCTAGCACTTAAACATGGGCCTTGGGTCTGCCTTGTTTGCTGGCATACTCACATATGGAGTACATGACTGTGCTGCTAAAAAAATGTCAGGACCACAAGCCCTTCCAACTTCCCACACCACCCGGGTTTTAGCATGCTCCCAGACTCTCTGCTGAAGCTGCCTTAAAAGCTCCTAGAAATAGCACCTGAGCATGCTGCTTCCAGAAACCATTATTTCCTCTAGGTGGAAGGGACCAGATGGACTGAATTGATTAGCACAACTGTGCACAACTCCAGCACCATCCCAGCAGGCTCTGCATCCTCCCATCCCTTCCCCACACACCAAGGAATGGCATGCACTCCCTCACTGTTCTGTTTCCTCAACAGGCCTATCAGCTTCTGCAGACAGCTCTTTCACCTGAGGGGTTCAAAGTCACCCTCTCAGCTGTAGAGAACAGAAGAACACAGAAGGCTGAAGTCCAATGGCTGCCATGGGACCCAGAGAGGTCCCTCATGACTGGATTGAAATGCAGAAGACAGGAGATGTTGCTAGTGTCAACTCATCCCTGGGTGGCCTGGAGGGCTGCCACTGGGAGCAGGCCTACAGCAGCCATTCCAAGAGAAGTCTCAGGAACCAAACCTTGATTATAGGAAGGAAAGAATGCCAAGACACATGCCAGAGAGCCTTGGCACACCAAAGGGTGCTGTAATGAGGAGCACCAGATGTTTGGCTTCAGTGAAGGAGCTGTGCTTTGGAAATGCACAACTCAAAACTCCTGGGAGGTACCAGGCAGCCAGGAGGACCCTGAGACCCCACACAGCCAGGGCAGTGACTAGGAGATGTGGGGAAACACCTCCAAGTGTCTGTCTTCTCCACATTTGTATCCAGGCCCCCAGGGCAATAGCACAGCAGTGTCATTCCATCACATCTCCTTCATGGTGCCGAGTCAAGGAAGGCCATGTTTCAGGGAGAGATGGCATATGGTGCTTGGCAGCTCCCACAGCCATAGTAAACAGGCAGCAGGAGCCTCTAAAACTGGCAGCCTCCTATGATAAATGCAGCAGATAAAGCTGCATCAGCAAGAGATTATTTCCTTGTCAGCTATGTCAGCATCTCCGCTGCTGATTGCATACCCTGCTCACTGGCAGGGTAGCACATGATGACAGCAGACACAACAGATAAATGGTCATGCACCCTCCTCCTGACACACCCCTGGGATGAGGCTGAGGATGCTGCACCACATCCAAAAATGCCTCTGCCCACCTCAGCCCTTTTCTGGCATGCTGGGGTGGGCAAACCCAGCCAACAGTGCAGTGTTTTTTTGCCTGTCACAGTACTGCAGGGCTGCCTTGCTGGCCTCAGGTCCCCAAGTAGCAGGCAGGGGACTCACCTGTCTCGGTGGTCCAGGAGCCTTGGCCCAGACACAGTGGCTCAGCAGCCTCACCCTGTGCAGGCATGACACCCCTACTTGTCCCACAGTACCAGTGGGGTAGGTGTTGCTTCTTGTTGCTGTTAGACATAGTGGTACAGGCATAATACTAAGCATGTTGGTGAACATGAGCCTTCCATGAGCACAAGAAGAGCCTGCCACAACCATTCATACTCCCTAAAGTTCAGTGGGGGAGGAGCTGCTGGGTGGCTAGGGAGGTTCACTCAGTTGCCTTACTATGGATTTGGGAGCATTCACTTCTGGTTTGTTAATACATATGATGGTGAACGTGATTTCATGTCAGACTTAGCCACTTGATAACTGGAAAGTTATTATATTTTCTTGCTTTCTCAAATGACCTAATCACCTAATCCATAACAAATTGTCACTTTATATTATTGTTTTACATGACCCGGTCAAGTTTTCTTTTTATCACTGCGAATTTGCTTTTGTCTGATTTAGAGTTTTCGTAAATCTACCTACAATTCCATCTTAAAATGAGAAATATCAGCTTGACTGTCTTACCTCTTCTGTCCCTGGCCAAATGGTTTTACTTACTTACACCACAGAAAAAAAAAAGAAATGTTTAATAATAAAGAACCAACTCAAATCTGAGATACTGGCAAATATATTCTTTTCCTACTTATTTCATATTTTAAAAATATACTGTTTCAAAAAGTATATGTGACTCAGAGTACTTGCACTTACCAAATATCTTAGCAGAGCCAGAGCCTGATTTGATTCTATATCCCATAAAACAAATGCAAGTCCATGTTGCAAAGACAAAAATGTTTGCTTGTGGCTTAACCCTGGACCCCCAGCTGCAGGGATGCTCACTGTGAGCTGACCTCTCTGACACTGACCAGCCAGGCGCCAAGTCTAGGGATCTGCCAGCTGGCTAAGCAACGAGAGGCAGTGGGATCTTTTTTCCCAGCCACATGCTAAGGGGCAATCCCACAGATCTCCAGAAATCACAGAATTGCAGGATTTGGAAAGGATCTCTAGAAATCCTCAAGTCCAACCCCCCAGTGGCTCCAGGGCCCCTTTTCTCCATACAAAGTGGCAGGATTAGATGCAGAAACAGCCTCGATAATTTGGCTAAAATGCACATGTGAGAATCAGAGCGAGGGCAGGTCATTCTACACCAGGTTTGTAAATACTTCTTGGCAGTCCCAGAGGGCTAGAAACCCTACTTTAAAAACATCAGGTTATAAAATAGCCACATCTTCTTCAGCCCCTAGGTATGTACCAAAAAAAGCACATGCATGCACACATGAACTATAGGAAAAGCTTGTGCAAAAATACTAGTGCTGGATCCAAATGGCTACCAGAAGCAACACTGCTGCATTAATGAGGCCATTCTCATGGGATCCTCATCTCAGCTAAGAATCGCAGTAATAGCCTGGGCAAATTATAACACTGCAATTTTCTTTCTCCAGTGCCCAGGCAATGTCTGGCTTTTTGTGCCATGTAGAATTATCCCGTGTCTAGGCTTTAATTGACCCTACCCTCATAGTCATATAAATGTGTATTTCTCTTTCACTTCAAAGCACCTCCCTCTTTTCAAGAGCAGATTTTCTTCCTGCCCCCATTGTCTTGCCCAAAATCAAGATGTCAAGGTCAATCATTGTTCAGCTGCAGCAAGAAAAGCAGATTGTATTACCTGGTGGAACTAGGTTACCCCCAGGTATGGGCTGGGGTCCTTTTTTTTCTCCAGAGCTGGAAATCATCCATTACTGCATACTAAAAAGGAAATTGAAAGCAGTTCACTTTTCCTTTGCTTCTGCTAAAACAGATGAATTGGTATTTCAACTCCACAGAGAAATTCACAGGACCAATCAAAAAGCAAGGGTACAACTTTTATATAATTAAATTGTAGGCAGTTATATTTTCCAGCAGCAGGTATGTTACTTGAAATGAACCTCCATGCTGTGTATCTGAACAGTTCCAATTAAGAAAGTTCTGCTTTGAGATCTCGCAAGCCAAAACACACAGTATGGCATTGTGCCCTCAGCTATTAAACTGGAAATACAAACCACTTTTTTGTGGTTCAAATAATCTCCAGGAGATAGTTTTACTGGAAGTTTTAAGCCATATTCTTCACATCGTATTCGTCTAAATTGATGATTTCCATGACCTTTTCATATAATTACAAGAGTGTTGTGTGTCCATTTTGATTAAATGGTTCCATATGCCATTATACCACCGGTGTTTTTAACGCTGCTGAAGTAATTAGCTACTCTTTCGTAGCACTTCTCATAGGAGACTGTGGAGGACACACTGATTTCTTAAAATCAGTATCGACTTTTTATTGCATTGCATTATCTGATATTTCCACTCAGCCAATGTAATAAATTGGTTCATAAATTTCACAGATGATAAGAAAGAACTGATCATAATCACAGACAGAAATTTATAAGAAGACCATTAAGAACAGTAAGCCATACACTCCTGCACTTGGGCTTCCTTGCCATGTAATATTACAGATGAATGGCATACTTTAATGACTAGTAAATTAAAATTTAATGGACTTTCCATTGCTGCCTACTGTCTATGCTTTATTTGAACTCAAGGTAAAGAACCTCTATTTTCATTTAATTCAGCTGCCTTGTTGGATGTTTTGCTTTCAGTTCAGTGGCCTAGACCACATAGTTGCTGGCAGTGCTGGCAATAATACATTGATAAATCAGAAACACATACCCTCCAGTTCTTTCCTAATATCTTTTTGTTGTTATTCTCAGCTACTTTTTTCCTCCTCTTAGTTCTTCAAAGTTGACAAAAGTTGTATCTCCCTGTACCAAAGGGAGGCATTTGCTTTAAAGTTCCCCAACACGCTGCAGTGGGTGCTGTGGAAGTGATTAGGTAGGCTTGCAAAGTATTAATAGTAATTGCATTACTAATTTCATTAGCCCTTGCATTATCATTATGTATTAATTATTATAGTTGTGCCATTGAGTGCTAATATCAAACACTGACAGCACCAATTCCCTGAATGCATCTTGTGGTTGCTGAACGTGATCACTGCTCAGCAAACTGCTGCTTTTTGACAGCTGCAAGGTAACTAATACTGCTGTTTGTATTTAGCAATCACCGTACACCACTGAAATCTTTCCAAGAGAAATTTGGTATGGAATTTAGAGTTTTAAGTGGAGTGAAAGCCAAGTCATCAAATCACAGCAAAAAGTGGCTGTTCGCCACAGGACCAGGAACTGTATACAAAGCTGGAATCAAATATTCTTTCTTTGTTGGTAGTGTGAGCTATACCTCAGAAAAGCAAAAATCTCCCTAGAAAACTGATTTGTCTCTTATCTACTACTCTTCAGCCTTGGGCATTCCTGGATGGCCAAGCCAGACACAGCAAAGAGCATCCCCCTTGCCTCCAGCAAGAGAGGGAACAAGGGGACATGGGGGCAAAAGCAATCTCCTCACCTGCAGTTGTGCAAGAAGCAAGGGGGCAAGCTGGCCCTCCTGCCACTTATGCTCCCCAATCCCAAAATCAAACTAACCCAGAGAACCTACTGGCTTTTTAGGCAAGCAGTGCTAGATCCATTCTGCCCAGCTGACCAGCACTGCATGGATGGAGTGGGGAGTGGACTGAAGACCATGCATGCAGCAACAAAGCTGGCCTTTGTCATAACTGAAAGTGTGGGACAGACCTGAGGTTTCTTTCTTTGCCCTCATATCCTTCATAATGACTTTGTCATTTCTTTTTTTCCCCCTCCCTTTTGTCTTTTGCTTGTTAGGTCTTGCTTTTGGATGTATCTGCACACAATGTTTCTATACCAGCTGGAGATAAAACATCCTGCCTTATATGAGGCTCTTGTTGTTCTAGCTGGTTAGAAAACCTGAGGTGATTTTCAAATTAATGTGTGTAAACTAGGCATTTAGATAAGTTTCAAGTGTGGTGCCAGTTTCTTGCATCATGTACAACATGACTGCTAACAATGGAGCTCTGGTCCTGGTGGAAGCCTCTGAATTACTGCAGGAAAAATAACCATGTTGAATAATAAATAATCATTTGCACTGAACCTATGTCATTTTCCAGTATGTTTTAACAGTATACTACTACAACATTCTTCCTCCCTTTAATTTTTTTACTTCTGCCCTGTATACAATAAATAGAGTCGTTCAAAACACAGCAAAAGCACGTTACATCTGTCAGTCAGCCTGATCTGCAGCATCCATAGAAAGATGTTTTCCAGTCATAAAACAAACAGTAATTCATTCATTCATTGCAAATTCCAAGCAAACACTTTAGAGGCCTCTTTGCAATCCATTCACTGCCTTATTGACCCAGAATCCTCCAGGGAATGTTATAAATCCATATAATGTGTACTACCATTTGTGTCTGGATCCTTGATTTAACTGGAAGATATGTTTAAAAATCACACAGAAGCCATACAGTTCTCTTTGGGTCACATACATAAAAAGTAGTTCAGATAGATTCATTAATTCTACAAAGGCCTCTCAGTTTTGCCACAATTCAATAAACTTCTCAACTTTAAGCACATGCTTAGATTTCTTTGGCATGAATAGGACTTAACAACATATTTAAATTTAAGCACACACCTAAGTGCATTGCCTTACTAGTCAGGAAACCAACCTAATTCAGTGCATTTAAGCATGTATTTCAGTCCATGTGCCATGTCGCTGGATAGCAGCTCCTGTTCTTCATTGCTTTGCAGGCACATTGGCAAACGCAAATGCTCTATGCAACAAAAGCGAAATTTCTCAATAAGACAAGACTGAGCTTATGCATAAAATTCAAATTCTATTTATTGTGTTTGATGAATTAGATGGTCAAAAAACCTGCAAGGTGATAAGCAGGTCAGCAGGAGCAAAGGCACACAACTCAGTGCCACACAAAGGTATGGGCCTGACCATAGCTGACTTCTCTAGGACTGCCATGGTCAACTCTCCAAGGCATGTCATTGTGTCATGGCAACTCATTGTTAAGCATACTCTTATGAGCTAAAATCACATACAGAGGGATCCTATATGATGGTAAACCCCTCAGTCATCTCTTCTCAAACCAGACTATTCTGCTTGGAGCTCTACCCTAACAAGCACAGACATCACAGAGATTTGGAAACCCAAATTTTTTTTAAGGATGGCAGAATGTCATGCTTTTCTAGTTGAGAGCAGACATGTTTAAGAGTTTGGCACACTGGACTAGAGAATTTGGCTTTAACAAAGAAGCTTATACCAAGCCAAATACAACAAATCTAAAAATAACCCCTCTGTGTGCTATTTTTCTCCCATAGGTAGTAGCCAGTTACTTGTGGTACAGTCCTTCAAATATCACCATGTTTTGGGTATAGTGGTGAAGTCGTGTCGTGCTGTCCTTGTCTGAGTTCAAGAAAGCTCCCATTTGTGGCTCTACTTAATGCAGGATCTCACTCAAAGAGCTGTAACTATAATTACATTAACTGTTCTTTCTGTCTTCTTCCCAGCAGACGTTCATTACTGATATCATCTGAACCTCTCCAGTGAATGAAGCAGCCATGCACTTCTCCAGCATCTCCATTCTCAGAGCATGCATTTTTTCCAGCACCTTGAGGAATGAGTCTGCACGTCCCAAGGGGCATTAGTTCAAGCAGTGATATACCAGCTTGCAGCAGTGGTGTACTCAAGCCAAAAGTCAGTACCTTCAGCCTTTCTATCCCAGGTTTCTAGGGTTTCTCATAGATTTGTTAACTACACACTAGCATCAACATGCAGGAGTAGCACAGAGGCACCTCTGCCTTTGATAGATTTGGAATGTCAAACTCTCTCAGGTCTGTCTACATCCAGGCATGGCAACTCAGCCTGTGAGAGATTAACAGTGACAAAGGACAACGCTTTCTCCAGAGCTAGCAGGGGGATTATTTCATGTACTCTGAATCAAATGGTACATTGACAGTACTACAGGAACTGGCAAGGAACTGGTGAGGAAATGTCCATTAATTTAACATCTGAATGATCACTGCCTAACACTACATAAATGTAATAAATCACTTCACTTAATCTTGAACAGAAGTGACTGTTCTGAAAAGAGCCTTTTGTTCAAGGCCCAGTGGTTTTGAGATGTGAATAAAGGACTAATAAAAAAGGAGGAGGCTGGAAGAAAATTTTCTTTAAACGGGAGTTTTGCTTTGACCCTCTGAGAACTGCAGTCTGGTGAAATATTTGAAGTTTTTGTTTTTTATTGAGCAATAAACTACAGTGAGGTTTGAGTCTGTGGTGTCTCAGAGAAATTGTTAAGCCTGGAAATCACATGGTTGAGTGACTGGCATGGCAGAAATATTTGGCACTTCAAACAACTCGCAAGACAAATGAGCAAGAAAGAAGAATTTCTTACACAAGTGTAACCCAATTAATGTCAACAAAAACTTGTAAAATTTATGGTTCAATTTGTCTCGGGGAAAGTGCAGAACTGACCCTTTCCTGTACCTTCTGGGCAAGTTCATTAGCAAATTCACTGGTGTCTTGTTAACTCTATGGTCCAGTCATACAGTCAGGGGCAGGTTCACAATCCCACATCCCTACAAGTCAAGGTTAGGGGTGGAGTGTTATAACGCTGCTAAAAACACACAACAACTTGGATAAAGTGCACTCATCCAGAGGTGCAGGTAAAATGTAGTGAACTAACTAAAACTGAAAGCAACTTTTTTTTTTTGCAGTTGGACAAGGTGGGCAACACAACAGAACTCCCCAAAAAGCACCCAAAGACACCTCTGTGCTTTTGCTGCCACACAAGTGCTTTCCTCTCAAAGTGCCTCCCTGCATCCCTCCCCATTGAGTCAAACATGGAAGCACCTGCACATATCCCCTCCAATAGAAAGAGATCCATCCAAAAGCTTCAATGGTATTTCAAGCTGGGGAAAAAGCCAGACTTCATCACCATGACATCAAACTTAAAACAGTCAGTCACACTTTAGCGCAACAAAAAGGAAATAATGAAGATGTTTGGGACATTTTTGCAGCTCATTCTCCTCTTGAACAATTTTCTACTGCATACAAGCAGAACTTCTTAGCACCTTACTGTGTGGCCATTTTTTGGGCTGCTTTATGTACTTATTTAAACCAGCTGATAGCTTAATTTCTGTTATTGTTTTACACTATACATATGCTAGGTAGTTTACAATACAGTTTTGGTTACGTTTGGACAATCTCATCTAAGATGCAAAATTGAGTTAATGAACAAAAAAGCTGTGAAGACTACAAGAGGCATATCTGCATACTTTCTCAAGAGTGATTTTCTGAAGATGTTGTGAATCTTTCACTTGGAAAAGTAAAAATCTTTTGTGAAAAGAAATTTAAACACAGCTCAATTTATTTTTTCATATAAAGGTTGCTAAGGGTCAAAATCAGAAAATCCCTCAAACAAAATGAAGGTAGGTAAATAACCCAGCACTGCCACATTACCTTACCTCTTACAATTCTCTGCAAGACTATTGGAATTCCTGTGCATTAGTACTATTGTAAAACTCTGGTGGTAGTTTAACTTTTTTACTTTTAGGAGGATAATTGTTTTCTTTAACTGTAATTGCTGGCACAGGTTATATTTGGTCACTTTTCAAGACTTTCTTCTCCTTACATTTGTGGAAAAGTTCCTTGTAAAGTTTTATGTACTCTTTTTCTTTTAATTCTCCCTGCTATGTTGATTGATTCATTTCGTTCCAGTTTGGGAACGTTGCCTTTTTTGTTGGTTTATTTGTTGTTTTTGTTTGTTTACTTTATTTCTCGGTTTGTTTTTGTGGTGCTGTCCTTGAGGGACTGGATAATTCTGTTTCAGGCTTTGATTCTCAAAAGTGTTCATTTCACACAGTGTCTGCAGCTATACAACATTTCTACGTGCTTTTCCACTCAACCAAATTACAAACCCATGATCAACTTCTTCCCAGCTCATCCTTTTCTACAAGGAGTAGGTCACGCCTTAAGATGCAGTCCCAAAAGTGAGTTCAGCTAGAAGACCTGAGGAGTCAGTCTGGGACTCCACAGGGAACCACCTGTTTTACATCAACATTTTTTTAGACACTTCTGAAGCCTTTACCAAGATTGTTCAAGATGTCCTGTTAAATAGAGCTGATTTGAATGACTTCATTTGTAGCATCTTTTAGAAAACAAGGAAGTAAATGAAATGTTATATATTGGAAATGCCCAGCTTAAGATGCAGAGTTTGAATCTTCACTGCCTTATCTCTGGGTCATATCGACAACAAGCATCAGCCTTCACTGTGATGGATGGCTTGAAGAGACAAGGGCCCAGTCACAAAACCATTAAAGGCAATGAAGAATCTTATCAAAACATCCGTAGGAACACCGTGGCATCCTTGTTAAGGAAAGCACTATTTTTTATCAGGCCCTGAGCATTACATCCATAGCCCAGTGAAGGCAGGTGCCCTGGAAGGAGCTCAATTTTTTCCTCCACGTGCTCCCTCCCCTGGAGGAGGAACCAGCAGGGGAACCAAACATGAAGAAGGTTTGAGGACACGTGTGCTTTCCCTCAGGAACTGTTCGTGGAGCAGCAGTTTGCTTCACCAGAAGACCAGAGCCAAAGAAATGTGTATTTCCTGCCAGATTTAGCAATCCCTTCCTCTGAATTATGTTGCTTCAAGGTCAAAGATGGATAGCAGTCACAAGGACATGACAGTTTTAAGATCCAGTTTATTATTCTTGCCACTTTATTAGAGCTAGAATTAGAGAGCTGTATATCATTAGTGAGGGAGATATTTCTATATATCTGACTGCCAGTGTACTCCCTAATAGACCTGGCAAGTTGCAAGGTGTCAGGCTTTGAAAATCCATTATATGCAAGTTTTGGAGTTATTTTTAGAACTTTCTTAAAATTTGTGCAAGATTTACATTTCCTGTTTTCCCTTCAGATCTGTAGTGTTGGCTCAGACTCCCGCCCTGAGTCGGAAAGCAGATGCATGATGTCAGTCATGTGAACAGCCCTGAGGAAGTCACTGGTGCCACTGGGAGGGCTGCTGAGTTACAACCTGAATCATCTGACTTTACAGACAGCTGGATCTGAAGACGTACTTTGAAAAACATGTACCCTTCTGCACAACACAGATTTTGTATATCCATCCATTCTGTGTTAGAATAGACCAGTCCAAGGACACTTTGGGGACAACCTGCACTGAATATTTTTGTCCTTAGTACTGTGAGCAACAGTGCCAGCCCATGTTCTAAAGAGCATGATGGCTCATGTTCTAAAACCTTAATGACTGCTGTGATGGATTCACAGTGTAACTGATTCAAGATTCACCAGTAGAGGGTCTCCGGCGGAATTACACAAGACCTGAGTTAGATTTCTAGTTAGAAAATGAAGATGCGCATTTATAAATGCCAGCAAGTTTCTGCACAGCAGGTGGTTTATGTCCTGATAACATCAGAGGTTCATGGAAAATCCTGCAGTTCATTTCATGTTAGTTACTTCACGTGACAGAAAATGAAGGGCTCATTTAACTTCTTTTTTCACTCTGAATCAGAGTTAAGCCATTGTAGGAAAAGAACAGTACTGTACTGTGAACTGATCAGCCAGAGTTTTGGTGTTGTTAAAACCACACTGCAATTCCCCCGAATACACTTCATACAGAAGTCATAAAATACTGCATGATGTTATTTGTTTATTGTAAAATGCCAGGAAAAACAGGTTCACCTTTGGGCATTTTTAAAGGTAAGGAACCATAAGGTGTGAAAGCATGCTGTCAGAAGTCTCATTAAGACATTATTTACTAGTTCAAAATGAATTTACATTGATCTTCTGAAACTATTGCTAACCACAAATGCATTAAAACTAAACAGTCCTCATTTACTGAGAAATAAATGTGTCAGCATAACCTTGACTTTTGTCCAATGCTGTTCTGGCTTTTAATTCACAGGGGCTCAGTGTTAAGCAGTTTATTACTTGTTGTGCTAAAATATGCTAATTTAATTGCTAATATGTTTCCTTCCTGCAATCATTTTCTAAATTGTTATCTTGAGAAAATATATGTTTTTAAAAAAACTGCCTCCAAATATTAGCAGCGCTGGGACATATTCACTGAACTTGTTACTTGCTACATGTTAGGCATCACTTAAAACAGGTGGTAAAGCATGGAAAGAAGTCTGATGTTGGCACTCTAGATTGTGAGAAGTTTTGGAGTTTTGTTAGATACACATGCACTCTTTACCATTTACATCAGTAATTTAACGTTTACATTAAAGAAAATGACAACTTTGTCAATAGTTCTAGGCCACCATCTAAAAATAAGATATTGGTTTTTGTTTGAAAACGGTAACACACGCTTAAAATGCCACTAACTAGGCCTGATTCAAAGCCAAACAGGGCTTGTAGGTTCACAATACAATGATCTTTGGACTGTTTGTGTTGCAACAAGAAATCCGAGTTGAGAAGGCAAAGAGGAATTCCACATTTGGTTCCTGCCAGTACCCAGTCTGGATTTCTCATTGACCCCAGTTCTCAGGGAACAAGAGCAAATTAAAGTAACAGCTTTTCCTTTTTGGGCCCAGTGCTGGCAAACACTTGGAGGAAGCACCAAATTTTCTATTTATAATGAAGAACTCCAGTTCATCTTTCTTTGTTTTCCAAAGGTAAAAGTCAACATTTGCAGCTCCTGCAATATCCTTCTTTTTACTGTTGAGTCTGTTTCACTCTCTTCAATATTGCTTTTCCTCTATACCCTGTAAGCTAGATTCATCCCTGCTGCAAAGTGCAGAGAAAATTTATGACTTTGGTGACGTGCATGGCAGGAAAAGCTGCTCCGTTCTTCTTTAAGCCAGAGCAAAGCAACCTGATCCAATGGCACTGAAGAAAGGCCTGGCCGCAGTGATATTCAGAGCTGCATCTACCAGATGGGTACTCTCAAAAACACAAACAGCCCTACCGTCTTTGGAAAGCCACTTCTTCAATCTCTAACCTACATGCAGATTTAGAATGTTCTTTATACAAGGACGGGTAAGGACACTAGTTTAGCCCAAGCAAAGGTGGAGATTGTACAGCTGAAAATTCAAGATTTGC
The DNA here is from genome assembly GCF_002078875.1 of Numida meleagris. Taxonomy (NCBI): domain Eukaryota; kingdom Metazoa; phylum Chordata; class Aves; order Galliformes; family Numididae; genus Numida; species Numida meleagris. The sequence goes on from NC_034409.1 coordinate 104,430,047, forward strand.
ACAGCAACTGTTTTAAGTCCAGGAACTTGAAACTCTTGAAACTGCTTCTTCATTTTAAATTATGAGTGACAGAAGCTCAGCACTGAAATATTTTCTATTCATATTTTCTGGATCTCACAAGTAAGCACAGTATGTATAGTATATGAATGAAATAATACAGTGTATGGCAGACTTTATGCATTAGCACTGTTCTGTTGCAAAAACAGTAAGCATGTATTGGGACATGCAGTAGAGTGTGCAACATAATTAAGTAATTATTCCATTCAGTCTCAACTAGAATGGAAGAGCCATGCTGAAACATGGCACGTAAAATGGTCCAGAGCAGAGTTCAAAGAATAGTAACATGAATGACCTCATGATGAAAATGATGAGGTATCAAGATCATGGGGGAAAAAAGTAAGAAAGAGCAGGGAACCCTAGAGAAAGTGACTGATAGAATACACAATAGTTGTTTTGGGTCCATCAAAAAGCTGTTGGAAAAAATGCTCTTTTTGTCGCAACACATTGAAAAGTAAGCACAAAGGAAATATTTATCTTAGGTACTATTAGACAGAAGAAAGGTTGTCTGGATAAGCTTGGAAATCTTATCACTAGAGGTCTTCAGGATCGGGTTGAGACCATCTCTCAGGAAATGGCATTGTTGTTCCTCTTTGAGTCTGGAAGGTGGGTTAGATGGCTTCCTAAGGGCCCTTCCAGTGGCATGTACCTGTCCCTCCATCTTCAATCACTTTGTGAAATGTAAGGTATGTCATTAGGGCCTTCCAACCCTTAATCAGAATTCTTCATCAAGCAGCCTGTTTTCCGTCAATCTTTTTCACTTATCGGTTGTCATAAAATCAATAAAACCATACAATTTTTCTGCCTGATTAGGAAATGAGCCAAGGCCCTGTAGCTAGCTGGAGAGGTAAGCCTGAGAGAAGGGAGCCATCCGAGAGTTTTTATTTGCAGAAGTTCCTGCCCAGAGAGGACAGGGCCTCAGTGAAGTCAGCTCCTGGTGGGTCCACCTGGAAGGAGAAAAGGCAGCCTTGTGGGGGCAGAAGTGCAGCTGGCAGGGTGGCATAGCGAGCTTCTCTGGGCTGAGATCTCTACAGAAACCAGCTCTGTTCCTCTGGATTGGAGCAGACAGGCTATTTAAAGATCTCAAACCCTTGCAGGTCCTCAGCTGTTTTTTCATTTAACTGAACTGATGGAAGATGCATTCTTAAGGTATCAAAACCTTGTTTTATCAAGCTGTAGCTATTTTCATAATAAATGCATGTAACCAAGACTTCAGTTATAGTGCCTCAAACTGTATTCAAGCTTGTTTTATTTGTTCTTTCCTCTAGATACTGATGCTATGACTCCCTCTCCAAAACTAGAAATGATATATTTGCTTATTTTTAATGCTAAATTATACTTGAACTTCCCAAAGCTTGTGGATGCAGGTGTGAAAACAAACTTTGTATTAACTCAGGGTCATGAAACACATACTGGAAATTATATTTTGCCCAATTTAGAGATTGTGATAGGTTATGGGCCCCAGGATTTTTGCAAGCTTGGAAGTAAAAAAAAAAAAAAAAAAAAAAAAGTGTAGAAGTTGCCAAGGGGATCATTATGTAAATTCTTAAAACCTGTGAGTTAATAAAGTGGTAGTTGATGGCTATAAGTAATCTTATTTATTCCAATGAAGACCCTTCATGTGTACTAGACAGAAGTATAAGGTCTGTTCTGACAGCTTTGGTGCCTCACCAAGTTTAAGCAAGGGGAGACTTCTCGTGTGGTAATAGCCTTTATCAGTCTTTTATAATTCCCTGTTCTGGTCAGGGCAGCTATATATTACTGGACACATTCAGACTGTTACATGGCCTGCAAACGGATCTATGTCTGGCAAGCCAATCCAGCAATGAAAGGCTGCTCTGCGCAGCCTCCAGACATCTAGGACCCCAGGCACTTGCATGTTGTGGGGAGCTTTGGTTTGTAGAGTCTAGGTCTTCTTTTGAGTTACTCCTCTTACCTGTATACTATAGACCCTATTAAGGTCCACAGAATGAGGAAGAGACCATCAAGAAGCAGAGTTCCGTATGTCCTTCGAAAGTAATTATAAGAATAGAAGAAATTCTTTGTATATTACAGATCTACAACGTGGGTCCACCTGTTAACAAGAGGTAACACTTTAGGAACAGTTGATCTTGTGTACTGCATAATAATAAAATGTTATTATTTACTCTTGTCTACCCTTCATGTCAGCTAACCACGTCTCCCCATCCCTCCCCTTCATTCCATTTTCTATCTCAGCTGTAGCTGGCAGCATTGCTTTTATAACTCTGTGTCACCAAAAAATGTTTGCAGCTGTCAGAAAAGTGCTAAAAATCTTCTCTTGTTAGCATATGATCATTCAATTAAGAGAATAAATAGTGACCCAGAGGTTGATTGGAACTGGCTTTGCTTCCCACATTTCCACAATTTAAGATGGAAGTAATAGAGGAAATGTTTTGTGGAGAATGCTCACATATTCCCTGCTAATGGTGGAAATGCTTAAGTATCGTCTGCTCAGAGCTAATATAAACCAAAGTGGTTTATTACCACCGTTTTGTGATTTATGATTCACATTATGACTTTATTTTGAAATGGTTTCATTAAAAATTAATGTGTGGTGAAGGAAGAATGCACAACAAGTTACAGCGATCAGGGTCTATCGGGGGCAAGGCCACTCAGTGATTTATTTCCTATAATCTAGTGAAACAGGCATTTCTGTACTGTGACAGTTTGGATGCAGAAATACGCAGCATATTGTGTTGGTACTTTGCAGGTGAGGCAGTCACACTTTTGCATCCAGCTGCCAGCGTGGCAGACTCTTAGGTTTTGTGTCTTTTTCAGATCTGAGTAGTTTATAACAAAATCTGAATAATTTATAACCTATGTTCTCAGTATTGATTAGTGTGCTTTTGTAACAGAATGTCTTTTTCATAGTGCTTCATTCCTTTAATGTCTCGTGAAAACTCAAGGAACTGCCTATTGTATAGCTTAATGGAAAAATCAGCCTTCATTTTGATCGGGTATGTAATGGAGGATAGGTATCAATATTATTTTCCTCTGCAAGGTATATGTAGCATTAACACCAAGACATAAGAGGACCAATTGGGGGACAAGTTAACAATGCTAAGGAACTGCTTTCCCTACCAGGCTCCTGGAAGCGCTTCCTGAGCATTGCCTTGCCAGCATCACTCTCTGGGACTATGTCCCCCTATCTACCAGCAGAAACATCCCCCAAGCCTGTTCTCACTTCCCTGGGGAAATCATGCTTGGCTACTTCCATGGCACTCTTCCCATCATCAGCATCATTAAGTGACTCACTATCACTTCATAAATTAAAAGGCCCACATGGGAAAATGGAGGGAAAGAGTAGTTGTTGAGAGCAATAAAGAGCGTCAATGGTTGGGAGAAGAGAATTGAACCCAGGAGGCTTGGCATCCACAAATATCGTCCCTTTTCAGGTGCTGCAGCATGATCCAGCTTTGACAGGTCATACCTTTTGAAGAGGTTTGATCTACTCATAGCCAAATATACATGTACAGCTTTAAAAGCAAGTGTTTTTGTAATATGCAAGTGATAGGAACACAAGTATTCCTCCTCATTTCTGAAATTTATTTATTTAGATTGACATAAGAATACATATGTGAAGGTAGAATATTTTTGGGGGGGTGACATAGATGCTATCCACTCCAAAAGTCTTTATAAAGAGCTCTTTATACTAATAATGTTTCACTCTAAGAAAGGACAGAATCTAGTTTTAAAATAGAGGAAGTCATTATCAAGCCTGGATTTCAATGTAAAACTTTTCAAGTAATTAGACTTTAGAGTTCTTTCTTGTAATTTCTGTTTGGTTTTGAGTTCATTATTAAGTGCTGCCAGGGTCATGCACAATATTTAGGGCTTCAGCCAGAGTCAGAATCCAGACAGTCTTTTAATTCATGAGTGTGTTCACCTAATTTAAACACATTCAGAACTTCTCTTTCTTGTTCTGCAGTGTAAAGCAGAAGTAGTTTCACTGAAACAAGGCCATTATGTTCCTACTAGAAATATGCTCTTTGAGATTTAATGTATTTTTTTCATGTAGTCTGATTTCAGCCCTGTAGGTAATTCATCCTAACTTTCCTGTTTGTCCTTATTCAACTGAAAACCCCAATAAACACAGTGTTAAGAACAATTAGATTGTTTTCTTTGTATGTAACTTACTATTCTATGAATGAAGGGATGTATTTCGAGAGGCTCTTTTTGAGATTATTGTGTAAACATAGAAATTTTCCTTACAAATTCAACAATTTTCAAACAAACTCTCTCCTTTATTGCTATCCAGGTAGTCAGAGCTGGTTATCATATATGGGCAAATGCCTTGCATGTGCAGCTGGGGGAGGTAAGTAAGGAGAGAGAGGTAAGAAAACATTTCCTCTACCATTTTTCCAAGCTAAGATTTTGACAAATGAAACCATAAGAAACCTTTTTGTAAGTGCCTTGCAACTGAAACTTCTCCCTGACAGGTTCAAGGACTTGTTGAGGAAAAACGGCACTTAAGTGAAATGATTCATCAGTTTTGATCTTTTGGGAAACAAAATGCTTTCTGTTTTGTCTCTGCACATACTTAGCTTGATGGAGTACTGGTCTGCTGTAACTTCTTTATCATTATTAATAATGTTGCAAAGCTATGGAGGGAACTTCTGCTTTCTCAGGCAAGTTACTGAGCATAGGGCACGGGACCTGGGGTTTTACCCAATCTGCAGCCATCTGGGAGAATTCCAAGGGATGATCAGGACACACATCAGCCAGCCTGTCTGAGTGAGTCCGCTCCATCTGCACGTTCTGGAGCTGGGCGCCTCCAAGAAGATGGAGTGACCATAGAATCCTCATCATAGAATCATCATCATTTGAGTTGAAAGGGACCCTTAAAAGGTCCCTGCAATGAACAGGGACACCTACAACTAGATCAGGGTGCTAAGAGTCCTGTTCACACTGAACTTGAGTGTCTCCAGGGACAGGGCATCCTCCATCTTTCTGGGCAACCTGTTCCAGTGCTCCACCACACTTACTGTAAAAAAACTTCTTCATTCTATCTAGTCTAGATCTCCTCTCTTTCAGTTTGAAACCATTTCCACTTGTCTTGTCATAACAGATCCTGCTAAAGACTCTGTCCCTTTCTTTGTTATAGGCCCCCCACTGACTCCGTCTGAGACCTCTGCTTCCTAAGACAATCCAGAGGCAGAAAGACTCTTTAATACCTCTGTTTCACACCATGTGCTGAGCCAGGAATCATGGTGGGGGCTAGAGGCAGATGATTGTGTACCACCAGCCAGTGTCCTCCTGCCAAACAGGCAGTGGTGGGTGGTTGGCACCATATTTCCAGGGCTAATTCCAGAGTACTTTAGTGCTCATAGGAAATTCTTTGTAACATTCCCTTTGCTCTAATATTCAATTAGCTTTCAAACAAGCGAAGAGCCTGGATGAGCTGAGATGGCCATTTTACCAAGTACTGTACCATCACAAAGAGTTCACAGACAGCTGTTTCAAAGTAATTGAAGTCATAATGCGCAGAAAAATGACTTTTCTAATGGTTGCCTTGAAGATTTATTTTTTTTTAATGTAATTAAAAAGTAGATTTAGAAATATGCTCGGCAACCCAAAAGATTAAATATTAATATGGTGCATAATTAATAAATGATACATCTCTTGATTACTAATGGGTTATCGACTCTAAAAGCCTAACATTATGGAATATTAGGGCAAACAAAGGCTTTGGGGGAATATCTCTAAGTTTCCAGGATGAAGCTGCATCTTCGTCCCTGTGAAAAGTTGTACACTTCCTTCAGTACTCTTCAAATCACTAAAAAATAGCATTAGAAAGTTAAGCAATAAGTCATGATGATTATAACCACTTTAGAAAGTTGCATTCTTACAATTTATTCTACGATGGAGTCCTGACCTGCAGGTCTATCTGCAGGTTATTCTATCAAAGAAAATTCTGCCTAAAATGGTATTTTGTCTTAGAAAAGAAATTAATCACATTACCATTGTTGTTGTCATCTTTAATTCTTTCAAAAATATGACAGTGATTTTCCGGAGTCAGCTGTCTATGCTAACTGTACCTTTTAATAAAGAGAAATTGAGAAGGCTTTGGAATGTCACCAAAATTCTTGATGCCTGTCAAATGCTCAAGACAAATATTTAGCAATTTTGAAAAATTATATTTGCTTGTGCAAGAAATAACTAGAATAAAAGGAGCATTAACATTTACATATTGTAAGGTTGCAGAGAGCAGAGAGAAAACAAAATTATGAATGTTATGAGGTCGGTATGTTTGTTTGCCTTGCCTGTTTCAAACACCAAACTCGCGACAAGCTGATCACTGAGACACTGCTGCCAGCTCGCCTTTCCTGTACCCCTAAGGGTGAGGAGGTATGAACTGGGCAGGGAGACTATCAAGGAAGGGGTCGAGAATTAGTGAGAATATAAGCCAGTGTTTTAACCTAGCAATTGTATCCCATTTGTGCTCAGGAAAAGGACACAATTGAAGCTAATGATGTCTTCCAGCTCAGCACTATGTTTTACAGCTGTGTTTCATGACCATTAAAATATCAGCGTCCATATCCAAAAATGCCAAGCCAGTGATTCGTCTCTTCTCTGAGGACAGATCTACTCAGAAGGATGCTTGGACCCAAAAAGTACTTCGAAGCCCATGTGCTGCCACAGTTTTCCTGCCTGTCCTTATTCAAGCAGTCCATACCCAAGAGTGGCTCTGCTGGAGCCCACCAGCTCCATGGCAGACATGTAGGACTGCCTGGGCACAAGGCGCTGAGCCACGCCTGCATTCATTTCATGGCTGGCACTGACCACTCAGGTGCAATCAGCTTGGCTGCTGGCTACCCCATCCTTCCTCTCTTGTTCTCATGCAATTTACTGCTCTTATCTTACTGCAGTTGTCTCTGTCCCTATCAGATGAAAGCCCTTTTTTTTTTTTTTCAGATTATTTGTCTTATTTATCAAGATCATGTTCAATTTTAATCCTGACTTTCAAGTATGCTCGTAGCCTCTCCCATCTTATCAGCTGCAAATTTAATCCTTGTTAAGAATGATTACTTACTCATGCCTATTTAGGGCCCATTAACATTAATTAGGTTAAGAACGTCTTTTATTCTTTTTTTTTCTTTTTTACTGTTACATCTTACCTGGCTCAGACTTAAAGACCTTGCCAAGAAAAATATAAAGCTCTCTTCTAATAATCTGTGGGATTCTTAGATGGATTTTCAAACACCGTTATTGTTATGGGAATATACATATGATACTGCATGTGTAAATGAAATAATTTAATGAAGTGTCTAAATACAAGAAAGGGGAATAAAGATTTAAAAGAAATTCTCCTTTCCAATGGATAACAGTGATACACGGTATTACTGGCTGAGGAGGCTTGTAGGAAAAACTCCTGACCATATTGATAAGCTATTAATACTCACTTTAACCCACAACTAAAACATTCATTGTTCTTTAAATGTTTGATATATACCACACTATCATCACTTCAAGAAGCAACGTCCAGAAAACCAGCCCTTTCAATCCATCCTTGCCTCTGATAAGCTCCAGGCTTTCATGCGAATCTCTGGGACTCTGCTTGAGGTCTGCGCCGCTCACTGATAGCAAAAACACCCCTTGGAAGCTGCGATAAGTTACATCAATAAATAAGTTTTCAGTGCAGGTATTTCATAGCTGGATTTTTTCTGCTTATTCACCTCAGGATCATTGCTGAAAGGACATGCTGCCTAACTGCCAGACAAATACATGACACCGTGTGCACCATATGTATTATAGGCAGCATTAATTCATAACTGATAGCAAATGCCTAGATTCAGCTTGCACCAGGAGAGTGTTGCATCACAGTCTATGTTGGATTTTTAAATGATCAGGTATTGACAAAGTTAAAATTTGATAATGTAATAATGAAATAGCTTATGGTCTCTTTTAAAAAAAGTGCAGATTTAAATTATTCCTATGCAGATCTGTCTAGTGACAAATCAGAAGTAAGGCTTTATATATAGGTTGCATTAATTTTGCGCTTCAAAGGTCTTGTACAAGCTAAGTGAAAAATATCTGTACCCTTGAGTTAGGAGTACACAGAGCTAAACCTGTTTCTATGACTATATGACACGATTTGCTTCCAAAATGATGTCAATTAATAGAATACTGCTTCTGGAAGTCTTTGATATATAGTACATAAAAATTCTACCATAATAAATATACAGCAAAAATAGTTATTTTTGAGTATGTACATGAAACATCCCATGTCATATATTTAGAGGGAGACTTGATATGAATTTTACCTTACTTGGGATAAAATTGTTTGACTTTTATAATACTAACTTGCAGATTACAGAAGAAGTGAAGTCATTTTTGTGACTATTTCTTTTTAAATTTAATCCTCAAGTCAATGTTATAGCATTGGATAGTTGACACTAAAGCCACATGCTACATGTAAATCTCATTGAGACCACTGGCGTAAAGCCAAAATGACTCTGAGGGACTGCGTACAGATTTTTCTGAGTGAAATACCCATCTTGCCTGACAGGAGCTGCTCACAAGTTTTGAATACTTGTAGGAAAAAGACAACTTTCACTCCTTGCTTCATGTAGCTTCCCTCTGCTTTTTAATGTTGGGATGGCAAGCCCACTTTTCCATCACATTAATTGCCGACCGTTCACAACTCTCAAGCAAGCTGCAACTCTAACTTAACAAAAAAAATTTGCCACCACTTTTGCCAACATATCCTCCACTCTCTTTTTTTTTAAAAAAAAAAAGTTTTAGTCTTACTTGTTTCCTCAGTTTTGAGAATAAATGGTGTTATCCATGAATAGAACAAAAGGCACAAGCAATTCCAATGTCTGCCCCAAAAGCATTTTGCCTATTACATTATAGAAAATACATCAATACAGATTCTAACGTCATCATAGAATAATTTGAGTTGGAAGGGACCTTTAAAGGCCATCTAGTCCAACCCCCCTGCAGTGAGCGGGGTCACCTACAGCTCCATCAGGTGCTCAGAGCCCCGTCCAGCCTGACCCTGAATGTCTCCCAGGACAGGGTATCCACCACCTCTCTGGGCAACCTGTTCCACTGCCTCACCACTCTTACCGTAAAAAACTTCTTCCTCACATCCAGTCTAAATCTCCCCTCTTTTAGTTTGAATATGTCATATCATTAAGCCATTATGTAGCGTAGCTGTATTTTTTTTTCCTGAATAACAGTTCTGAGGGAGTTGCTCTTGGAACAGCTTCTGCTTTTCTACCATGGACGGAAAACTCAGTGCAGTGAATTGGCTCTAACTCCCAAGCTGGCATACAAGGAGTACTTCCCATCTCAAGGGAGGGGTCAGGCTGTTCTTCTTTTTCATAGTTCCCTTGGTATCATGGCCACAGGGTAGCACAGCCCTATCTGCTCCAGTGACGCCACCTTCTCTTGCCCCGTCAACAAGGTAGCATCACCACAAGAACATGTCAGTCAAACAGCGAATAGTGTGAGCAGAAAAGGGTAGGTTATGTAGAAAAATGCTGCAAATGTAATAATAAGGAAATAATCCCTTGGAACTCTTAGGATCTATAGCAATAAAACAAAACAAGCATGTGCTGGAAATTAAATATCCCAGCCGTATTGATTGCTAATGGCCTTTTTTAAATTTCAACCTTATTTACTATGTAGAGATAAGAGCTGACTCTGAGCACTTTGTCTGATTCAGAACCTCATATAAGAAATCTAAAGATCACTCAAATTAAGAGGAGATGGCTAACTGCTCCCCTGGGTTATGCAGAAGAATATTTCATTTGCCCCCATTAGAGCAAAAGAATAGCACAGAACAGATCCAGACCAATCAGAAATACTATTCAACAAAAAAAGTGGCAGTTGCTTTTGTTTTTCTTAAGGAACATGGAAAAATACATCTGTTTCCATTAGCTCTACACTTTACTCTGTTGGTTTTTCTGATGGTTTATTGTTGTCATTCTGCAAAATAAAGCAATACTCTGAGCAAAAGAATTAAAAATACATAAGTTTTTTTCTAAAATGGCTGCATATTTTCTGTAAGATCAAGAGCATTAAAATCATGACAGAATATATTGACAGAACATTTGAGTAACTGATTGAAGACATGTATTAACTATCTTCTAGTTTTGCATTCCCTGTCTGACTTGGCATCGCATATATAGCTGTCATAGGCAGTAATAGAGCAAGAAGTGGCTGTTCTTTCATTATTTTGAACTTTCCCAGCAGGATTCACCACTAGCTTTTTTGAGCAACTTGTGGTTTGGAGCAGGCAGGCAGTGTGCATTATGTACTAGCTTGCATATTTCTACCTTAAATAGGTGGTGTAACTCTAAGAGACTGAGTAGACCTGTTTGCAAAATGTGAGTCACTCCAAACCTCAGCATGAAACCTCAGACCAAACTCTATACTTCAAGATCAGAATTGGTTCAGAAAAGTACTTCTGTCTCCTATCTCTGTGGAGAATAGGGTTTATGGAAGGAGGCCAGCACCTTGCTACAGGATTTTAAAAAGGCATTTTTTCCTTCCTGCAGCATGACAGAACAACATGCAAAAGCAGGCTGAAGAAGCACAAGAAACCTCTTCCAGAGGACACCAGTTGTTGGCATGCTATCAGCATGGAGGGGTCTGAAGGGGTGAAGAAAAGGCCTCAAGATGAACGACTTCAAAAAAGTTTCTTCTAAGAGCCATCAAGCCATCTCTCCTGAGCCCCCTGCATTTCTTAGAGCTGGAGAGCCAGCAGGCCATGGGCAGAGCCACACGTGCTCTCCTTCCCAAAGCACTACCACCAGTCTGTGGACTGCTCACTGCAGCATCTCTCAGGGCCTAGCAACTTCTGCAGGACTGGTATTGGCCCAGGCCCAGACAATGAGCCTGGTGCGGGGCGAAGGTACCAGCCGGGATGACTGCAGACAATTCTGAAGTCGTGGAAGTCAATGAGAGCCCTGTCATTGCCTTAAATGGGCTGGAGAGATCAGGCTTGCTCATGCTGTGCCTATGAAAAAATCCAGTGGTTTTCAAACCTCACTGCCATTGTTATGAAGCAGGGAAAGACTGGCTGATTCTCATGCCTGGAAATAGCTGCAAGTATGTTCTGGAGCATACCGAGAGCTTTTTATATTGTCAATCCCTCTACTCAGACTCTGCGTTTGGGTCATGAAATGCGTTGGAATCAGAATCCATGCTTATTCTTCAGCATCTGGGCTGTGGCAGTGGAAGTGCCAACGTCAGGTCTTTCCAGTACACCAGAAGAATTCTCCCCAGATGATCCATTGAAGGCTAAATCCTTTTTCTATAAAGAACCTCATAAGTATTTTTCACCACGTTGGGAGTTTCAAGACAAGGAGAATATAAACCAGCAAAACTGTGAAATAAAAGCAGCAAAAATGTCTATGTTCCTTAAAGATTTTTTTTTGTTTGATTTTTTTTTCAGTATTTTTAATGGGATGTGCTGCAGAATTGAATGCCTGTACCTATTCCTAGAGACAGACTTATTCAAAAGGGAAGAAGGGAAAAAGAAAGGAAATAGACCATTTTTGTGGTATTTTCAAAAGTTCTAGAAATATTTAGAATCATAGAATCATTAAGGTTTGGAAAATACCTCTGCGATCACCTAGTCCAACCATCAGCCCATCCCCACCATACCCCCTAACAATGTTCTTCAGTGCTACATCCATATGGTTCTTGAACACCTCTAGGGATGGTGACTCCACCACCTCCCTGGGCAGCCTGTGCCACTGCCTCACTACTCCTGGAGAAGAATTTTTTCCTAATATCCAACCTGAATCTACACTTGCATATCTTGAGGCCACTCTCTCTTGTCCTGTCACTGTTACCTAGGAGAAAAGGCCGACCCCCACCTCACCACAGCCTCCTTCCAGGTGGTTGTAGAGAATGATGAGGTCTTCCCTGAGCATCCTCTTCTCCAGACTGAACAATCTCAGCTTCCTCAGCCACTCCTCATAAGACTTGTACTGAACATCTAAAGGAAAATGAAGTTATTTCTGGTATTACTTATAACACATATTCAAGCACACTCAACACCAATAGCTATAAATATATGTTTGTACTCAAAGAAAGCAAAACTGCTTTTTGAAGAGAGTTTATTAGAAAAATGAAAAGTTGTTTTTACCCACTACCACAAGTTCAATGCTTTTTTCCACGCCTTTAGCTGCTAGAGAAGGTCTCAGTAAGACAGCAAATGTAATTGTCTTCTGCAGTATAGTTCCACAGAAATTATTTTTTCCAGAGTGGTTGTCAGGATTGCATTATCATGTCTCAAGTGCCTCCCAATTTTGTAGATTCTGAAACAGCTATTAGACATTTCAGCCTAACAGATTCAAGTGTTGAGTAATTCCTTTGCAGGCACAAAATGAAGTTCAGTCTGAGTTTGCAGAGAGAGGTTGGTTGAGTCTATCTTTGCACCCATGACACACTTGCTCCAGCATGTTCAGTATAAGAACTTTATTCATTTGCACCACTTACAGAAATCTGAATATATATACATATTCCAATCAAGGAGGTAAAATTGTGCAAGACTTTAGTTTGAGGCAGGAATGGCATCACAGCCCTGTCAGTAATATCATAGAGAAATCTAGGAAGCCTTGTATAGCTGAGCCACGATCACCCAAAGACACACAGGAACAAAACACAGCAGACACGGTTGTTAGCAGCTCTCTGTTGCCTCTCCAAACAAGCAAAGGGATGGAGAAGCTCCTCCTGAAAAACAGCAGCAGTAGTCACCCTGCATGAAAGAACACAGGGCTCAGCTTTCAGAGCAGACAGGAAGCATTCTGCAGAGAATATTCAGGACTTACAATCTCTTTTGTTTAAGGAATCAGATGCTACATGAACAGGCAGCCATCCCCACAATAAAACATGCTGAAGTATTTATTAAATGAATATGGATTTTGCAAGCAATAAACAAGATGCAGCTCTTCTTAAAACCTCCATTATGTTCCCATACACAAACACACACCTCTGAGTGCTGGAGTATTTTCTTTTAGATCAAAAGAGGTGGTGGTTATGACTTTTTTTTTTAATTGTCAGAGAAACTTCCAATCAACTCATTTCTTTTTCCCCTAGACCAATTAATCAGCAAACTAACAAAAAGCCATTGCTGGTACAGCTCTACCAGGCCCAAAGTGCTCAGCCCTTTCATGCTCACTGTCTCTCCACAAGATGCATGGAACTTGATGATCCTTGAGGTCCCCTTCAACTCAGGACATTCTATGATTCTATGAATGTGTACCAGATCACAGCCTTCCTGGTGTCCTGGGGAAATGCAGAAAAATGTTTTCCAGCTTGCATATTTTCATTATTCTGCAGCCCCTCATTTGCTGATCACACAGCCTGATCATCTCATTTCTTTGATTTCAGTTTCTGATTTCACCTTTTTTTGCAGCACTTTTTTTTTTCTCTTGCACTTTTTCCCCTGTATTTCCAGCATTTGCATCCTCCTCCCCATACCAAGGTTGGACCAAGTGGTCATTGGTGCCACCATATCTGGCCCACGTTATCCTCAGGATGCTCTTCAGCACATGGCAGGGCTGTGTAGTAGTCTCCTTACCATTTTAACCCATTTCATTTATAGCTGAGCATCACAGACCTAGATATGAAGTTATCTTAGTGACACAAATAGATGGGTACACCTTTCTTCATGCCCTCTGGGAACTGGACCCATTATATAGGTTTAGCTCCATCCTTAACCTTTAGGAAATTCATTGTGTTCAATGACTTTTTAGCAGGTATCATCATTTGCTACAAATTCTGCTTTGCTCCGAAATGAGTGGAGAAGCAATTACGTGTTGCTTCCCTCTCCTTGTTAATCACAGAATGACACCAAAAGGCCAAGAGAAGAAATGCAGGCAGAGAATGTGTGTTAAACTCCAGCTTAGTGCAGAAGCACTTTGGTGCAGCTCTGCTGCCTCAGCACACATCAGCCCAGATCTCTCTGCAGACTGCAGAGAGGTCTGCAGGTGACCAAAGAGGAGAATGAACCATTCCTTGTGCTTGTGTGGGGAAGAAGTCTGCCTTAACCTCTCCTGAAAGTTTGAGTCAGAACACCCTGAGTTTTGGAGGTTTTCTAGCTTTAGTGTTTTCAGATGTATAAGCCTCTCACAACAGAATAAAAGGCAAAAGTCAAGATGAGAGCGAGCTGAGCAAAATGAAAACTGCTGAGACAACAGCCAAAAGGAGGAAAGACAGAAAATATTGTGGGAAGTATAAACTCCCCTTTAGAAAACCAGAACTCTTCGAATCCTTTTTTCAATGTGGTATAAAATAATGATAATAATAATAAACCCTCTATATATTTAAAAGTTAAAAAATATAAAAATCCACATGATTGATAGAAACTGACCATCAAAATAGCTTGCAGGCTCCACAAACAAAAGCCAACAGTGTGAAGATGCCAAGCTATTTCAGGCTCCATAGCTTGAAAAAAACTCAAATTCCTCAAAACCCGCTCATCCCAGGAAACTGATCCTGGCAGCTGCTGCCCTGAAATGGCTTCTGGGTTTGGATGCACTGTGGTTCCACCAACATGGAGGAAGGAGATATAAGGGGGATGTGCCAGTGGTCAGACTGAGGCTATCTAGTCTGGAGGTGTAGCGCTGCTGTGGTACCGCAATGCAGCACAGCACGGGGATGACTGAAGAACATCCAGTCACCCACTGGGTCCCTTCCATGAACCCTTCCCATGCAAGGGAAAAAACCCCAGATCCCAGGTACCCAGCCCCAGGGGAGAAGTGTTTCTATTCATCCATGTTAATTTGTTCTAAGACTGATGAAGTCCTTAAATCAAAGAATGCAAAAGGTGTAAGTTTTGTTTGTTGGTATTGATGGTAGCACATGGCAGCTCAGTCACTAAAAGGCTGTGGCCTGGTCTGAGCCCTGGCTTTAGCAAGTGTGTGTGTTCCCGGGGTATTGCCTGAGAAGCTAGCAAGTAACCAAAAAAATATTTACTGGTGTAATGCCAGTAATGATATTTAGAGGTTTTATTTAGAAAGAAATTAACATAAAAATTTCATAGAATCATAGAATCAAAGAGGTTGGAAAAGACCTCTAAGATCACCTAGTCCAACCATCAGCCCACCCCCACCATGCCCACTGACCATGTCCCTCAGTACCCCACTCACATGGTTCTTGAACACCTCCAGGGACGGTGACTCCACTACCTCCCACGGCAGCCTGTGCCACTGCCTCACCGCTCTTTCTGAGAAGAAATGGTTCCTAATACGCAATCTGATCCTCTCCTGAACAAGAATTTTTCAAGGTACAGTCCAGATGAATCATTTGTCAGAGCAACTGACACAAGAGGATTTGTAAAAGAAAAATAAGGAAAAGCAAGGAGTGGAAAAATGTAGAAAAGTAAGAAAGATACAGCTATGCTATGCTTTCTTTTCATTTCTGTGGCATAATATGAGCTAAATTCTTTACCATGTAGTGATCTCTGAAGTTGGAAATTTCTTGGTTTCTAAGCTCACAGAAGTGACATCTTTGATCACCCTGAGATGCTGCCATAGACTTGAGGCACCTCAGCTGGAGGACATTTCTATCAAAGGAGAGTAAGCATGTTGCAAGTGCAGGGTCCTGATGTCCTGCATGGTTTCTCAGGGAGCACCACTGTGAAATAGAGCAAAACAGCAGTGCCATGGCTCCTCTGTGTCAGACAGTGCACTCGCTGTTCTGAGTGGCACAGGGAGCAGTCCCAGAGCACTTGCACAAGACAAATCATATCTAACCACAGCTTGAAAACTGCTTACTGGTGTGTTGGTGGTGTTCAAAAGCTGCCCAACTAATAAAGGCAGCTCAGTTTAGTGTAGAGTTTAGGGTGATATTGTACAATATTAAAGAACAAGCATTGAGGGAAGAGGGGAAGAAAGGAAGGGGAATTAACACCAATTAAAATACTGTCAAGGTAAGGGAGCTTTAAATGCAAAAGGGACTAAAGGTTAAGGTCTTTGCTTGATTCACTGATATTTGATATCCACAGGAAATTAAACTACAGAAGCTCAGGTCAAAAAACATTAATAAAAATGAGGAAACTCAGAAGTTTGGGAAAAAAGTGTTATTTTTAATGTCATTTTCTCTGTTTCAGGGGTTTTCAGGCAAGTGTATCACATTATGCACTACACTGCATAAGCTGTAATGCTTAGTGGGACTTGTGGCTTACAGTGTTGTCACTGAATTTTCCCAGTTTGGCTGGTTCCACGCCATAGCAGAATATTACTTATATAGAGTCCTTCTGCAGTTTAATCCAAACAATGCAGAGCGTAGACATCTACCATCTGTTAGGAATTGTGGCAGCTCTGTAAGGCACAGATGATAATGTTTGAAGTAGAGATCCTTCGGTTTGGGCGAGGAGCTGTGGTGAGCAGCTTGCTGCCGATGGTTGAAAATAAATGCTAAGTTACTGGAACAAAGGAGAGAACATTTTTCCTTGTATAGCCATACTGGCTAACAATTTTGCATCAGCCAAAAGAGCACTGCATGGTCTAACACACAGTGTAAACTTTATGAATTAGATAATCGGTCTGAAATGATACACAGTAGGCTGTTCATCTTCAAAAAAGAGATGTTTTACAGTCTAGAAAGTTATAATCATTGCTTTTTCATTGAGAATAAGTGGAACAAGATGGCCAACTTTCACATATAGTGCTCTTTGCAGTCATGTGGAAAGCCTCCGGTCTTCTCTAGGTTTGCTTCAAGACTACATTTTGAATGTGTAAAAGTTCACAAGCATTGTTCTTGATGTAAGCCTTATTGCCCCCTTCCCACCACTTAAAATAAAGCTAAAAGTTTATATGATCATAAGGGCATGCCCTTAATGGAAATCTTTGACATGAACATTGCAGTGGAAACACTCAAATTGCAGGAAATAGCCAAGAGAGAAAAAGCACCAAAAAAACCCCAGGAAGAACAAAGCCAAAGTATACTATATGACTATATGACAGTGAATCATAACTTAGATTCAGTTATAAAGTGTATCCAGCAAAAAGCTACTTGAGACACAGTGTATGTTCTCCATACACAACAATAAATCAAAATCACTTACTTGAGGTGCTTTGTTATAAAGCGATCCTTCTTCTTTCTTGAATTAATGACTTTATAAAGCCTGCTAAAGATTAAATAGCTGACTTTAATTTCATTAAGGAGTTTAAAAAAAAAAAAAAAAAAAACAATCCACACTTTGTAATTCCTCACTGGGTCAAAGGCTGATGAGGCAAAGTACTTCCAGAATGCTGCTCACCAAAGTAATAGACGTGGACTTTTACACTGGGAATTAACTGTTATTGTAGTAATCCCTATGACGATAATGACTTCCCAAGAGTTGTGGGACCAAGCTGTGCAGATTGGTGTCAAATGGTCACAGTTTAGAAGCTAAATTAATGGGCATCATCTCCCTTATCTGTGTGACAGAGACCAATCACTCAGACCTCTGTTGCTTTGGTTCTGGGCCTTTATTTAAATAAAGCTTCAGGGCATATTCTGTTATCTGGGCTTCTCCACAACCAGAAAACGAAAAATAAAAAACTTCCCAAGGCTACTGTCTGCACTGTACATACACCTTGAATTCAAAGTGAAAGCAGCTTGGCCAAAGTCCTGCTCTAAGATATCATTCTTTGCAGAACACAATGAGCATCTTGGTCTGATGCTGGCCATGCTGTGCTATAGCTGAGTTGGAGGTGTCAACTTCAACAGCAGTGGCTCAGGGAGGTCAGTCATACAGGACTATATATTCTAAATTTTCACACCCCATGGTACAACTCAAGACTGGCCAAAAATATGCATTGACATTTGTCACGTGTCTTAAACATCTCATATATATTGCTCATAGTTTTCATTTTGGAAGATTCAGCTGCAAAAACGTCCTAATAAGACAAATATTAGGAAAAATTTATTCTCAGAATGAGTGGTGAGACACTGGAACAGGCTGCCCAGAGAGATGGTGGAGTCACCATCCCTAGAGTTGTGGAGATGTGGAAATGTGGAGATGTAGCACTGAGGGGCATGGTTAAGTGAGCAATATTGGTGATAGGCGGACGTTTGGACTGGATGATCTTGGAGATCTTTTCCAACCTTACTGATTCTATGATTCTGTGAAATTTTGGGACAAAGTGTACATCTATTCACAGCAAGAA
The DNA here is from genome assembly GCF_002078875.1 of Numida meleagris. Lineage (NCBI taxonomy): Eukaryota > Metazoa > Chordata > Aves > Galliformes > Numididae > Numida > Numida meleagris. Next base: position 104,448,244 of record NC_034409.1, read on the forward strand.
GTAGATAATGCGCTGAAAATGAAAGCAAAAAACAATCTAGTCATACTTAAATTCCTAATTACTTCACAAAGCATTTTCTCAAGGTATAGGAGAAATGATTATGCACTCAGCTCTACTGAAATAATTTAAATGTCATCAATTTGCTGTCACTTCGCTGATATTGTTTAATTACATCCTAAAACCATATCGAACAGACTATCAAGGAAATACTATATTGCTGAGATATTTTATTATTTTAATAACAGACCAACGTCTGTTGAGTAGGAGGAAGGCATGAAAGTATACTCTGAGCATAGTTTTAAATAACAAAAGCTGGTGTGAAACTATATCTGCTACACTATGCATTATCTGATCTTTCCAATCAGAGAAATGTGTTCAAAACTGAAGAAAAAAATAAACCAGAGCTGAAAAGCCCTTGTTTCTGCATAGCTTATTCTGGATCTCTGGAAACATAAGTATAGACATAACAATGCTGACAATTAACCACAAGTTCTTTTCTCATAAATAAATTTTAACTTTTAAAATATAATTTTGAAGACAGAAAAAGGGTTTGGATGAGTGTGGTAGTCAGTTAAAATACACAGACTCGGAGCTGTAGCATCATTATCTGTTAGCATAGCCCCACCACGTTCCATGAACCTAGATACATTTATACTAGTAATGACCTTGCACATCAGGAATCTGCATGAAGCAACACACAGCAAATCATTTTTATTTGAGAACTATTAATCATGTCCATGATTTTTTTTTTTCATCCAAATTTTTAATAGCCCTCTATAGATTTGGAAATTTAACAGTTCTTCCACTACTGTCCAAAGATCCTCCTTTATTGCCGGACTACTCACCCACGCTGTGGTCTAGCCAGCTTGATAGGTAGGCAGTTCTGGTGCATCTAAGGTACTAAAACTGCATAAACAGTGATTTCAATACGACTTATGGCACTAAAAATAGATTATATGTGCTCTAATGGATCAGGCCGTAAACCCAGCTTTCAGTGGTTCAACTCCAGAAGCATGAAGACTTGTATGAAAATACGCCAGATAGCTTTCTTAAGTTTCTGTTCATGTTAATATATGCAGACTCAGACTGAACAGATAACTTAAAAAATTATTAAAATATATGCTAAAAATGTTTTGTAATATTCTCTGAGTCTTTTCTTTGTATGTACACATGGCAGGAGCTGTCCTGAAAGCATTTGTATATCACCACAAATACTTACGTACACTGATTCCACAGTAAAAGACGACTTTCATCCCAAATATTGAAGTTACATGCCTAAACCTAGCCAAATGATATCCAGCAGATTTGCTTTCTAGAATACTCAGCCATACTACTTGCCGTTGAATTGTTACAAGGAAGCTGAAATAAGAAATTAATTTTACTTCATCTTATCAAAGGTAAACATGTTCATCTTCCTGTCAAAGCAAGATTTCATGGAAAGGTTACCTCAGCTGAGATGAGGACTGGGAAGAAAGCAGAGTTCAGCAAAAACAACTAAATACGAGAGATTTGGAAGGTCTCAAGGACCTATTTATCTGAAGTTAGTCTGCCATGCCTGTTGAAAAAGCAATTTTCCTTTTGCTCCTCACCATGATTAAGGAGGATGGAGAAACAATAGAAAAAGAGAAACTCTGGCAGGCCTGAAACTTTGTCCCTCAATTTGGCTGCAGCACTGAGAGAGACTAAAGCCTGCCCCATAAATTTTGGAGGATTAAACAGAGACACAATAAAAGGGCAGTTTCAGAATAAAAGAATGAGTCAAAGGTCTTCAGTGCCCTAGGGAATTTTGGTGATCTTCTCAAGAGGAGTCCAAACTGTTCCCACCATCCTTCAGAAAATGTCTTATCAAAATTGTCCATGGTAGGCTGCAGAAGGTCTAAAATCTCTGAGTCTGCCAAGACTAGCATCAGCTAGTCATGGGGATACTGAAGGCATGAATGACATCCATGTCACAAATCCGGAGGAAGTGAGACATTCTGAGGTCTCTCATAGAGCCCAGCGGAAAGTACTGCCTCAGAAAGGGTAGTACCTTGTAGGGCACGAAAAGCCAACTGCAGCAGGTAAAATGGCACCAATGACACCATCTCTTCCTACCATTTATGGTGTCATGGCTATTGGAAGTGACTCCATGACCTGTTTGGGTCTGTGCCTGAGCCAAGAGCACATGTCCTCACCTATTCCTTGGATTGCTGCCAGGAGAGAAGCTCTCCTAAGTCTTGAATCTCCTTACTACAAGGAGAGGGCACATCACAGCACCAAGCTCCAGCATTCTGAGGGTGGAAACTGCATCTAAGTCTCAGACCATCAACCTGTTCCACTTCCAAATCAAAGCAAAGAGAAGCCATCAGATCTGATGCTGTCTCTGCCATGCTCTTTGAGTTGCATGGAGAGACTATATTGTCCCAGCAACATCAGCCAGCACTTCCCAGGAGATATGCTGATGGTTGTAAATGCTGTGGGTAGACCCTGTTCTTCTTCTTAACAGATTGTCACAAGTCAACAGTGGTAGCAGAGGTGACAGCTTACTTGTCCAGATCAGTGCTTGACCAAGTAACTAGAACACAGGTAGCAGAATCAGTACACATGCACTTCATACACCAGTTCTCGTAAGGAAGGTAACAGTCGAAACATGGAAGAAGGATTGACATACAGAAGAAAGATTGACATAGGAGTAAAAAGCTCCTTCAATGGTAAACTCTATCTTGCAGTTTCGGTGAATGGAAACCAAAAGGCTAGTATCTGGAAGGCAGAAAAATTAATTCCACAGCTAATAAGGTTTAATCTCTGCAGAGGAGAAAAGTGCATGGGGCACTCTACCCCATGTAACACAAGCTGAGGAAGCGTATTGCTCTGCATATACTGATAAGACAAAGCATATCTCCAGTGCTGAGCATTAGGGCGTAAGTGTGTTCACGATTTGAACATGGTTAGAAACAAACACTTGAAGCAGAATATTTTTCTCTTTCCCAGTAAAACCTCAAAACACACTTTGAAGAGCCACTGTGGTAAAATTTTCCCAGTCTTCCTTATCAAAGCTTACGTGTAATGTTTCCAAGACTGGAGTCTTCTGTCCTGCACATCATCATACAGGCAGTCAAGCAAAGTAGACTTAGAGCTATATTTAGCAGCTAATGAAAAGTGTTGTCACACATAATGTACAATAGTGTTTCATTTTTTTATCATTTGTCATGCAACATTTTGTCCCATGGGTAGCAATCTGAAGACTGAGGGGTCTCCTGGGACATGCAGAAGAAATGAAAAACATTTTTGAGAAGTGCCTTGAAAGTTTAGCTGGCTGTTGAGTTTTGTGTGTTTTGGCTTTCTTTTTTTGCCCCAGATTCTTACCTAAATACCATTTTTATCTATTTGGGATGCATTTATTTGAGCATTGTGCTATTCTCTGTGCAAATCCAATAAGTAATTTTTTAAATTGCTGTTCTTTCTTCTTTTTATACTGTCACTCTTTCATTTAAAAAACAAGTACATAAACACTGAGGACTGGGAGCCCTCCTTCTCCCTCCTCATTACTTCGTGCTTATATCTCAATGTGGAATTGTTGGCTTTTTTCTTCTGAGATATTCCTAACAACTGCCACAAACTTCTTCCACTGACAAGGCTGGATTTCAGAGCATAATTTGATTGGAAAAGCACCATGGTAAAACCTGGGACACTGTTGTTACCTGTGGGGAAAGCTTCTGCATGGTAACGAGCACAGGCAATTGCATGAGAAGCCAGACGGCTGCACAGATTTGTGGTACCAGATAAGTATCAGCCCTGAACATTCAAAACCTCAGTCACTACTACCTCTTCTTTGCTGGAACTGTTGTGGTTGGGAGCCGTTTCCATATATTAAGTTTGCAATCAGCCCTATGTAAAATACCACCAGATTGTGGTCAGTGGTTGTATGCAGACTTTGTCATTTTGCTTACTGACCACACATTCGCATTGATCAATTCTAAATTGGATTATTGTTAGGTTTAAAAGCGCCTCAACAGCAGAAAGTGGCGGTGGTGGCTGGCAAAGCAGAGATGGATAGCAGAATAAACAGGGAAAGTGACAAGATTTCAGACTGAATTGATCACTGTCAGCGAGTTAGTGGTCAGCTGTCTGACCTTTGTTGCCCAAACCAAACATCAGAATAATGTTTAGACAAACACATTTGATTTTTGAGGTAATGGGTATGTCAACTAAATGACAAACCTTCGAAAGGTCAAAGGGATATCCATTTTTCAGACTTTTTCAAGCATTAATCGTTCATTTGGGGAGCAGTGCCTTTTTTAAACTGGGCAAAGAGAGAACTTCACTTTCTGTTTGTGTGCTTGTATACACTGTAAATTGTTTAGTCACAGCCACCAGTCCTCCAAAACCCAGCCTATCACTACCTCCTGACATTCACAGATGTGTTTTGCCACAGGTAGAACTTCACTAAGTGCAGCAGAGTCGGGATTTGGGGTTTTGAAGGAGGCCAAGCAAAGCTTTAACCCTCCTACTACTACACTGCTAATCCTTCTAACTAGCAAGGGTGAGAAAAGCAGCCGTGCTGACTGCCCGTGCAGGTAAGACCTGATGGGTCCCAGAGTCATGAAAAAGCTGAAGAAAAACTATGAAAAATGAAGAAGAATGCTAATGGGAACAACAGCAAGAAAAAGACTTTGAGATTTATCATTATGGACCCTGGCTCTCAGGTTTTTGTTTGAACAGCTCCTGTTTACTCTCATATTCATTTTTCCTTGATGTTTTCTTGACAAGGTGTGAGAGCAGTGCAACATGTTCTTACAGAAAACATCAGCAGGGTATATTTAATGGTAGATCTATCACTATCACATGGGAAACAAACAGTTTTTTCTTCCCCTTAACTACTTTCCTCACATGCACATCTTACTCCCATAAGCTGTTTGCAATGCCAATGCCATACTACAGAAATAAGAAGCACTCAGGAATTGGGAAGAAAAGGAAAAAAGACTATAAATTAAGAACAGGAAAAAGTTTTCCTAACTATTCCATGAATTCCACTCTCTGTTGTTTTCTTTTACCCTTTCTCAGTGCATCACAAAATTATCTGTTACAGACTGCAGAAGGGTTATCAGCAGCTCCCTGGGTTTCAGCTCAGTGTCTTATTCCAGTGTTTAAATCCCAGTTCCTAGGATTTACTCAGAGGTACAGCAAAACACAAGAGGGTTTCCAAAACCATCTATTTGTCATTTTAAAGTTCAACTCTGCCTAGCTGGATGATAGCTCATCACGATGTATGCAGTGCTATACACATGAGAGTTACTCTTCTCTAGGGCAGAAATTCACCATATAACATATCTAATGCCACTCTTCCCACAGATAGGATAACTAAAAGTAAATCTTGTGGGGAAAAAAAACACAAGGGAACATTCAGCATATCCAAAGTAACTGTTTAACATCAGGCATATAATTTGCCCCTGCAAAAGAGAAGGGCTATTTTTCATTTCATATTGTCTGTGCTTTGACATTTAAGACTCTTTCCTAGCTACTGTAGCTAACAAAATTTCATAGTACAATTGATGAAAAATCAGTAGTTTTTTTCTGGCAAGATGACTTTCATCCAAAACAGAAGCATTCCAAGAGTTAATTTTTTTTTCTCCTCAGAAAACTATATGTTCGCAATGCAGGAGTTTTAAAGGGTAAGTAAGATAATTACTCACAATCTTGTCACATTCTCATAATTACAAAAAATTCACTTTCTTTAAAGCATTGTTCCCTGAAGAAAATGTGCACTGGCAAAACTCCCATATCAACATTTAGCACGTGTTAATAATTGGAATTAAGACTTTGAAGAATGAGAGCCTTTCTCAATATTGCTTCTACAGTAAATTCTCACTGCATTCCTGGGACTTCTCTAAATTTTACCACAGAAATATTTTAGCATGGCCAAGTGTTAGTTGAATTACTCTCAGACTAAGAGGGAAGGGAGTTAAGAGACACTCAACATGAGATTCAGTGACAGGCTGCAACTTTAATTTACATCATATATGCCTATATTTGCAATCAGGTTTATGCAGTTTCCACTCTCTGCGTCGATGGAGACCCCACTGTAACCCACAGCGGTCATTACAAAGTGCTTTTCTCTGGTAAGAGATGATGTTGGCAGAAGAAGTGGGAGATCTGAAGTTTCCCAGCTAATTTTCCAAAGCCATTTCCTGTTCTAGGTGGCCCCTCTTGAGCAGGAGAATGGCACAAGACAATGGGAAGGAGTTCCTTCCATGAGTTCCTTCCAACCCCAACCAAGATGTGATTCTGTGATTCTGTATCTAGAATACCAGTGAATTCTACTCAAGGCAGGAAATCACCCCAAACTTTTGACAAATTGAGTTACAGAATTTTAACTAGGGTCTACATCTGGTCCTCTGCACCACAGAAGTGTCACTTCCATTGTCGTACATCAACCATCATCAGAACCACAAGCCTAGTACCACAGAAACCCTCAGGACCTGAAGCCTCCAACAGCAGTTTGCTGTTGTTCAGAATCAAACTGGCACTCTGACTTTTCAGGCAGATTTGGCTAATCTTGTCCATTATTCCAGCCTTTGAAAAGGTCCTTGCAAATACACAGACTCTGTATGGATTATCATTACTTGTATAGTGGCTGGTATGTAGCAAAGTATAGAGTAATATGAGAAAAATATTGATTTCATGAAAGTTAATATCATTAAAAGATAGTTGTATTAATTTCTTTCCTGAATTTTAGCTGGGGGTTTTCCTTTTAGAAAATCAATGAAACTAATAGTCTTGTTATAGCGGGAGCACTTGTTATCCTATTTTTTCACTACAGAGCTTTTAAGTTATGTTAAGAACAGAAGAGCTGAAAGGCTATAAACTTATTGACTGGGACTTAAAGGATGTGAACAACTGAAGACATTATGTTTGTTGTCTTTCTGTCACCTTATTTGAAACAAGAGAGCTTTGTTTAAACTGGATTTTAATTGTATCTGTTTTCTGTTTTGAACGAAAAAGAAACTAGTATTTTGGGAAAACTCTCATCAGCCCAGTATACTTCAATGATACAAATCAGATTTGAGTAAGGATTCAATCATCCCTCAGAGAGAGAATCATATACAAATATACTTCTGCAAGCACCTAGAACATAAAAGTAACAGAGAAACAAATGTCTAATACTTCACTTTATAAATCATGTTTTCTATCTTGACAATTGTTCACATTTTGCAATAATTCTTATTGTGTATATAGGAGCAGCTCATCCCACCTTCTTATAATGCACATCTGCATGACTCATAAGACCAAAGCCAGCGACAGTTTCAGCGAAAAGCCAATACCTCCAAGTTCATCAATAAGTCAAGTATCCTTTCAGCATTGTAAGAAGTTCATAATGACCAATTCCTTCCTCAGCTCCAATACAGATCCTTACCAAAAACTTCTTTGCCTCATTTTTTCATCTAAGTTTTTCTGAAACTATTTTTAGTCAAAGCATTTACCCAGGCAATACATGGAACTTGTGCTAAAAGTCGCTTTCACCTGGACTATTGTTCAAATAAAGGCAACTGTGAGTTCTTGCAGTCTCATCTCATGAAGCAAAAGCCATGAATGCAATCATTTTGTATCATTCTTTCCCTCAATTCTCCTGCATGACCAGGTATAGAAATTAACAGCAAAGGGAGCTGGCTCAGCCTTGATGTTTGTGGAGGGCCATGTTTTGTCATGGGAAGTTCATAAGGTCTATAGGCAGAGGGATATAAAGCTGATTTCTAGAGAGCATGGTGATGGTAGCCACTAATAGCGATCTTCACTGAACACTGTGGCTGAAATGTGAACTAATACAAGTCATGAAGGAGCTTTCCAAAGGTATAACGTTAGCTGCTTGGGTCCAGTGTTTGTCTCCCTATGGCTTTTGCTTGTCAGTAAAACCGCAGTCTCCTCCTCCTTCTTTCTTCATAATACTCTGGTTCTTGACTCTGCCTGATCTGTCTAAACCTGTCAGTGCAATTAGCTGCCATCAGATGTATACTATTAACAGGAAATAATACGCATGCTTCATCTGACACAAAGTGCACTACAATAATAAGATTTGGAGCCAGATAAGGTTTGACAATAGCCTGTCTCCTCTGCTCTTGAAAATCAAAGGTGTCCTTGGCTCAGCCACTTTTCTTGCATCTCCCTCTTAACCAAGCACATGGTTTAACTATCTGTATGCACACTCATAAGCAACGTACATCCCTGAACATAAAAACTGGCCCATTATTTTTGTAAATAAGGTGAAGATGGCTCTTGATCTGAATCATCAATTATCAAAAAAAATTTGAACACCTTCTGCATCCTGCAGTGTAAATGAATGTGCTTCAACATGCAGTAATTGCCTACAAATTACCTTCTAGAGAAGATGCAGGGAATATCTTACCGTTCTTGTAGTGCGCTGTTTTTTTACAGCCACCTAATAAGAATGTCTTGCAATGAACTCAGTATGTAAACTCATGGCGATCAAAGCTGTGCACACCAATTACATTCTACATTCAAACTGCTTTTCCTGAGGATTTGTTGGCACAGGAGGTGTTAGAACCAGGGCTAGTATGTGAAAACCCTAGAGAGGAGCAAAGTGTATGGCCTTTTCAGTACTAATTGCTCTGTAGGGCAAGTAAAGCAACATGGTTACACCAGAAACGAAGGTCACAAATTATTTTTCTTTTTTCCTATTTTCCCCTATGAAGCAAACAAAGAAGAATTAAATTGGAGGAAAAATGCACAGTCTAGCTTCTGTGGTCAACAACAACTTGGACAGAGAGCCCAGTCCATTGCACAGTGTTGCCCAAGTCTGCAGTGTTTCTAGGAGTGTGAGCTTCTCCTGACTTGCCTGTGCTCCCACAGCCACACATTCAGTGCCTTCTCAGGGTATCAACTCTGGGAATATCCTCTCCATTTTTCCTATCCTCCTTCCTCTGTACCTGCAGGGTCTGCAGCATACCCTAGGGCAGTCAACAAGAGGCCAGATACAGTGTGACATATTTTTCTCAGCCTTATCATGCTGAGGATATGAGGGAGTAAGCACCATGTCTAATCCCAGACACTTCTGGCAGACTGCTGGCCACTGAGACATCGGCAACACGAACTGGCTTTGAGCGCTGCCTTGCCCTAGCACCTGAAGGCCAGCTCCTGTGATGCTTCCCACAGACCAGGAGTACAGCAGATCCTTCCTGTACACACCATGATTTCTAAGCAAACACCATTCCTCCATTCAGCAAAGAAGCTCTCAATTGCCAAACCATTGGCAATGGAGGGAAGTGAGTACAGAGAAGGATGTGAGATGGATTTGTCAACTTGGACACAAGCTGTTGCGTTCTCCCACCGTGCCATCACTCCATCTCATCCCATCCTGAGGAACTCCTCAAAGCACTGACACAAAAGCAAAGAGAGTAGGCTTGACCACAGTTCCCTGCATGAAGGGATTTCACAGTTCTGCAACATCTCTGGCTTCTGTGTGGTTAACCACAGCCAGAGCAGTGGCAGGACCAGGCTCATGTCTAACAGCAAGGTGCTCCAGTACTGCCCAGGGAACACCGATTCTCATGTGGGATGGAATGCGCAGATAGCTGATGTGGGACTTTTTTTTTTTTTTTTTTTTTGAGTAATTATATTGAAAACAAAAGATACTATTTGCAACCTGACTGTGGGCAGCTTTATTACTATCCCATGCCTGGGTCCAATAAACCGCATTGCTAACCCCCTCACCCTCTTCCCATCTTCCCCCTCCCAAGTAATTAATTCCTTATGTCCAGTGATAATCAAGAGCTGCAGTGGCCTTTGAAAAGAAAGCTTTAGCAATATTAATAATGCCCAATTGCCCAATCTCACAAAGGCTGCAGCTAGAGCTGGCTGGAAATTTTTCAACAAAATCTCGTTTCATTACAATATGTTGTTTATCAAAGCTGCAATATTCTGTGAAGACCTACTGGTTTTGACACAGATTTCTGAAGCTCGCGGTTTCTGACTAGAGGCAGAGAGAGGCCCAACCCAAAACCTGGAGCTTTTCAGTTGGAAAATATTGAAACAATTCCAAATCACAAAAATGGTCTAAAAGTTTTGTTTCCATTCCAGCGTGGAACAAAAACATTTCTGGAAAATTAAAAGTTTCATGACACTGAAGTTTTACTCTCTGGCCAATTTTGGCAAAAAATCTTTTCACGTGAGCTGATTCTCAATGAAATGTCCTTATTTTGTAAGTGTTAAGGCTCTTCTATATGTGCGTGTGCATACAAATTCAATTTATATTGTTTATGCTTTTGTTTGTTTGGGCAGCTGTTTTCTGTAGCCTTTTATTATGCTCTTACTGTGGATCAGCTGCAAAAGACAGAATGAAGGAAAAGCAACAGCAGTCACCTCCCAGGAGTGGATAAGAGAGGCCATGTAAGGCTGCTCCCCTCCCACTTCTCACCCTTCTCTTCTGTATTGCTGCACTGGTGATTAATACACCACATGAGCTCGGGGCTCTCAATAGGCCATGTGAGGACTTCTACCTGTGATGTGATCACCACTGGAGTTCGTTTTTTTAATTTTGATTACCTTTCTTCAACTGCTGTGATAGCTGAATTGATATAAAGGAAGATGGCCACAGAATTCACTGTAATCTTTCTAGTCTTTACCATTAGATAATATATGTTGATGAGTAAATCACAGCTATTTTTCCATTATGATCTTTTGCTTCCATCATTTGCAAAGCACAATGCATTGGACAAAACCAAAATACTTGTTCTTCAGCATGTAATGTCTATGCAGTAGCTGTAAAAGAAAATCATGTATCTCAATTCAGAAATGATAGAAAAGATTGTGATTTAGGAGAGTACATAAACCCCATTATTCCACACAAGTCCTGCTGAGTTCACAGCTTAAATATTTTCTCTGGACCAGGACCATAGAAATTATTACATTTCATAACATGGATAATACACAGACATCAAATACTTTTAAAGCTACCATCTCTGGAAACTATTTTAATCCAGTGATGGAAGTCAACATTCTGATATCAAAAGATGTCAACAAGTGGGGGGAAAAAAAGCCTTTACAAATTCTAGGAACTTCCCTTGCTCCTGGATGCCTTTTACCTTTATTTATCACCTAAGAATCAGAATTATTTTCAACATGTACTCGCACTATGCTGTTCTTTGAAATACTCATGCAAACCAAAGGCGAAGCAGAATAATATAACATGAAAGGATGACCATGAAGCACATAATTAACAGTGCACTGTCAAATACACAGTCTGAACAATAGACATATTGAAGTCTGTATTCCAAAAGTTTTTCCAATTTTTTCAATCATAATAGTAAATAAAGATTGAAATGATAGAGGACTGATTTTGAAGTTGATGATATCTCTTTTAAAGAACCTAGTTAGGTGGTATTGTAATGTATCCTTTGTCCCTTATCTTGAAGGATTATATGTAACAGCAATACAGTATTTCAGTAACATCATCATTTTAATACTAATAAAAGCTTCTCCCAGAGTATTTATTTGGGGCACATCTGAACTGTTTCCAGTGGATCTCAGAAGCGTTGACCAACCCTTAGAGTATCCCGGCATTAAACGCTAAAGTCACTGACCCTGTTAAAAGGCTCATTAGTATCAACAACCTGTCGTCTTGCTATATCTACACTCACACATAGGGTATCACAGCAGAGCTAAGGCTAAGTCAGAAGCAAATTAACAGTGGTGAATATAGAACAACTCCCCTTGCTGTGCTGTGCAGCACAGGAGCTGGTAACACAGGACTTCTGCCAAATGCAGATGTTTCAGAAGACTCAAGAGAAGTCAGGGACTCCCTTCTTATTCCAAACACAGGGGCTTGCTTCTGTTTCAAACCACTGATATTTGCAGAATTACTCACTAAATACAGAAAGGCATACCTCAGCCAGTTTTCTAAGGTGCTAAAGCTGGGCCTGAACCATAATCCAGCTGTGGACACTCACCTTGAGCAGTTGGAAACTTCTGGATCTCACCATAGCAAAAATTATATCAGGATCTGAAATGAAGTACATGCTTTTTTCTTCCTTTTTCCTTCTCAACTTAGCGATTTCATTGACCTTCCCTGGCAGATCTACCAAATAAGTATTTGCTGTCTCTTTGTAGATCTGTGAAAGGAAAATTTGCCCTTGAAATCATCCTTTCTTTACAAGATCATAAGGTATTGTTATTTCTTGTCTCTAGCAACAAAATGAAAAGTAATCCCTGGGCACAAAGGCTCAAGAAGCTCCAGATCGGAAGGTTGGCTGTTAACAAGATAAAGAAGAGCTCACTAGGTGCATATAAACTGAGACTGGGGAAACAGTTAATACAACATGGCTGAACCTGTTCATCTTCCTCAACCTAGAAAGTTTCTGCAAAAATCAGGTACTCCAAAAAGGACATAGTCAAAAACCTATTACATGAGAGATTTTATCTACGCATCTTGAGATGCTTTGAAAATCTTATCCTTTCTATTTAATAGTTAAAAAAAAGAAGCATAATTATGTTCAGCGTCTGTTTCCTGGATACAAAAGTGAAGGGAACAAGAGCCTCACATCCTGTTCACATGACCTGCAGTGGGCCAATGGAGGGAGAGGCAAGGATTTAGCTTAAAGAGAGAATACTTGGGCATTAATTCCTGCAAACACTTTAAGCAATGAGAATACCAATGAGGAGAAGGGACTATGTCCCACTTGTTCATCTTTCAGGCACTAAATCATCAAGTTGCTAAAGAGCTTCTAGTTTGTATGGCTTCTGCAAGTAGACGAGCCCCAAGATTGAATAGTCTGGAGACTTCTTTGCATACTGTGCTGTTAGAAAGAGGAGACACTGTCTGCGGGAACTCCTGAGGACTCTAGTGGTCTATCTAGGGCGGATGTGATCTGCACAAAACAAATGGCCTTTAGATCCCATCTTTGTTAGCCCAGGCTTAATGGTCATCTGGTTTTGTCTTATTGTCCCCTGAGACAACACTGCTGGGAACAAATCCTTTAAAGCTTGATTGGATTTGTATTTCCATTGTTTCCTTGTCATGGGTCTGTTAGGCAAAACTTTTCTTTGACAGCGGCAGCTACTCCCTAAAAGCTTCTGATTTCTTCTTTTTGGACCAGCAGGCTCCAATATAGCATTTCTCTCTCGTAATTGCCTCAGGCCAATTTCTTCTAAAAGAATTAAAAATGCAAATCTAATATCATAATTGTGTAATATGATAAGCTTGGCAGCTCAATCAATACTATCCCCTACTGTCAATAATACAGCTCTGATGCATGTTTGTCAGACCTGACCAATCTCACTTTATCACTGGAACTGTGGTCCTTCCACATCTATAAGATGTGACATTTTATTAGTAGGTTCCTATCAATCAACTCTAATTTTTGCATCATAGAAATTCATTTTGTCGTCTTCCTTGCCTGGCGGCACTAGGGTTGCTCTTTGGACCAGGCGTCAGAGACTTGCAGACGTAGTCTTCCACAGGGTCCATTGTTACAGCCTGGCTGAAAACTGGGGCTGACAACAGCACACTTGGGTGTCTTCATTACCTAGCCACAAATGACATGGGGTTAGCAGCAAAGGACATGGCTGGTAACCACTGTGGAAAGGGAAATCTGTGAATCAATAGCAGAATGCCCATTGGTACTTCTACTGTTTGGTGTATCCTTAAATAAAAATATAAAACAAGATAATTTCTCATCCCCTGCTAAGTCTATGAAACTGATTCCAGACAGTACTTTGTTATTTAATATCACTTCCAAAGTGGAGTTTTTCTGAATATGCCTAAAGGGTTGCTGATCTAAAATGCAGGCAAACCCAAAAACAGTAATTGTATTAACACAGACATTGTTTTTTTCCTGCTTGACCTCATCAACTGAAAGCAAAAGGACAACTTGTGTTCTTCTAAAGCCTATACCCAGCCTTAGTGAACCAACCTCTTTCTACTTGAACTTGTTTTAAAATGCTGCATCCAGTAAGGGTCCTTTCTAAAAAATAGCTTTTAAAAAGACTGCTTTAATATGTTTCATGTGACTGTGCATGTGTTCCCTCCAACTCCACTGACCCCTGTAGCATTAGCCTTGATCTATTCCTGAAAGTAAGAATGGGTCTGCAGGGCTTCAGCCTGGAGTACACGGGTAGAAAACAGTGAAAGTAGAGTCAGGCTTGTTAAGTTATGAAACTCAGATTGGCTTGAACAGCTTGCTGGTATTATCTGTAAGTATGCTAACACCTTCACCCACTTGAAGTAACACATTCACATAATTTTAAGCAACGGAGCCAGTGTCAGTGCTGGAAGGAGAAATTTATCAGGTGAATATGCTTGCAAGGTGTATGCTTTGTTTTTGGAAAACTGTTGTGTTCTGTTGCATCACTATAAACCTGACATGCATGACTTGACATCAGACAAGTGGGGTGAGCAATAACAGAGAAATCCACTCATGCTCCCTTCTTCTGAAAGCATGGATATTGCACACAAAATTGTAAGCAAGAGACCAACCCAGGACATACTAGTTTCACTGCATAAGAACGGCTCCAGGGCAAGGAAGGAAACAAGCTGAAATACAGACAGCTGCATCCTGGATGTCAGGAAGCATAGGGATGAAGAGAAGGCTGCCAAAATCCAAGTTTATTTAAACTCTTCAGTTATGTAAATAAAGAGACAGCAAAGAGTGGGAGAGATAGAATCAGGGCCAATTATGTGGTGAGGATAGGTTAAGGACTAAGAGTAATGTAAAGAAACTACAAAATATTGAAAGAATACTTAGTTTCACATTCACTGAATACAGAATAAACAGAAAATGAAGGATGACTAAGGAGAATAAATGTGTAGGAAAATGGTCACTCTTTGAGTGAAAGGAACATTCAGAGATCTTCATATTCTCTGACTGGAGAAATTACAATGTCCAACACAGAATGCAGCAGTATGAAGCAGGTGAAATTCCAAATAGTTGAGTGTGGTTAGGAAGGACCCAAAGTTGTCAAATCAGTGATCACATCAAATCTTCAGAGAAAAAAAATGCATAATTGAGGGAGTTTTCCCCCATGTAACTTAGTTAATTGCAGGCTCCTTAGCCTTACTTGAAGGGTATGTAAAGATTTAAAATTAGTTTTGAAGGAAGGAAAAAGCTGTTAAGCTCAAAAGAAAATATGAAAAAATGTTAAATCAACATGATATTTGAAGAGCCAATCATTTCAGACTAACCTAATATTTTTCACATAATATGATGACTGATTTTTTCAGTTTTAAGTTTGGGAAGCCTGCAGAATCTATTCATTTTTCAGTAAAACATTTGCTTTGGTGCTGCATGAGAAGTTATTAGTCATAGGAACAGTTAAAGATTATTAAAGAACCATAAGAAACTAGTTAAAGAAAGATGACAATGAAATCTGCTGAAAGAAGAATTGGTGAGGGTTGCTGAGGGCTATAACAAGGATGGAGCTTGGGACAATCCTCTCTTTTATGAGTTAATATCTGGTGTGAAATATAGCATGTTTACTAGTAAAACAAAGGTTATCTTCATAGTAACTGTGTCAGGATGAAATCAGATCTATGAACCAAAAGGAAATGAAAATTAGCAAGGACCAGCAAAAAGAAATTCTACTAAAAATTGGGAGCTTCTCAGTTAGAAAAGACATAAACTGAGAGATCTTGAAATATTACCTATTCAGCTGTGAATAACTCAGCTGATGTACCAAAGGAGGAAACATATGTGACAGTATCCTGGACTTTTGTTGAATCATAGTCTCCAAAGTCCTCCATGTTTTGGCCCTTGGCTTCAAGACATATTGATTCACTCTGGAAGACTGAAGATGTCAACGGATTACGGGCGTTTGGCCCAGTTCCGTGACGAAGGGGACAAGGGATCCACGGGCCCACGCCCCGGGAAAAGGGAAAAGGGGAAAAGGGTAAGGAGATGGCCCTGAGAGCAAAGAACAGTGGCAACAATCTGAGGAGAAACAAACTAATTTACTAAATAAGATATTGGAATGCAAAACAACACACTGTAATACAATATAATTACAATTTAAGCTGATAAATCCAATACAGAGAGAGAGAATGTCCCAAAATCAAGGTAGGCCTTACTCTACTACCAACAATAAGACGGCTGGAGAGCGGGGTACTGCCAAGATGAGAGACGGCGGAAAAAAGGGACGAGGTCTCGTGATCTGCAAGTTTTTATACTGAGAGATTTTATCTTTTCCCTCCGGCTGGAAAATGGCAACAGAGGAGAAAAGCACCATGGGGACTGTAGTAGTCCCTCTCCTCTGAGAACCAGGCACATCCACCACATGATGCCATGATGTGGAATACCAATAACTGAAAACCACAAAACCATGACAGAAGGTAATTACAGGACGAGCAGTCTGTTAAAAAGGGAGTTTTGTTTCTGCCCTCTCAATGTAGTCCACAATTGTTTTCCTGATGGCATGCCTACATCAGCAGACACTCTTACAGCCATCTTCTTGGCTAGCCCCATTGAACAAAACAGAGCAAATCCAGGCAGATCTGTCCCTGTGATCCTTCTCCTTCCCTCCTCAGCCAACCCTGGACAGTTACCATCACCAGTATTGTGTGGACTCACCCCATTGCCCTGTCACTCTTTTTTCTTTTTTGTTTGTTTGATGTGAGCATTCCCCTGCCTGTGTTAACCCTGGGTTGTGGCTGGAAATTGCCTGAGAGACAGATATTGCACCAGACCCAGGCGATGCCAGCAGTCAGGATGGCAATTTGGTGGCATAGGTAGTTGTATTTCAGCTTACTAGGGTAGGCCTTAATCTCTCATGAGTGAATGAGGCCCAAACACATTAGTCATTACACAGGACAGCTCAGCTGAGATGCAAGGCAGAATTTTCCTGTCAGAGCCCTACCTTTGTTTGCCTTAATCCTGATTCTCCCCATCATTCATACGACTGTGCTTTGAAATCAACATCTATAGACTTAGCAATATCATTACAATTTTCCTTTATTTATTGCCTAGTACTGAATAAGAAAAGAAAGATAGGCAAGAGTTGATTTTGTTTTCCTATATTTTTGCAAATGAAAACGTATCGTGCCAATGTCAAAAATCATCAAGACTGTCAAATCTTTATACAGCAATAAAAATAGATACTATTATTAATGTACACATATTAAAAATGGCTTTTCCCTGTGGGAAAGCACCACATAGCCATTAATATACTTATGCTATCCATTCTCTAGTGGACTACAGTCACGGTCAATTAGCTGCAGATGAGCCTTGAAGTTTCCAGGCTAAACAGAAGAGTTATGAGCTGAGAAGGGAACTAAGAGAATGAAACATGGTAAATGAAGCAAAGCAAGGAAAGAATCAAACTTATTTACTGTCCTTTACCTTTTCACTTCACTTTGATTGAGAAATGGGTTAATATTAGCCCTGTGACAATATTGCTCCAACAACCACATCAGCACATTTCTAAATATCACAGCCATGATCACAAGTGAGAAATAGTGCTCCCAGTCTATGACAGCTAATGGAGAGGATAAGCACCATTTAGACATGTAACCATATGCTGTCTTTCTTTCTGATCAGCATGAAAAAAAACAAAGCTGTTCATTTGAGCAAATGAGGGTGCGAGTACAGAAAAACTCTTAACACAGAGTAAGATTTTCTAATTGTTTTCTTTGCCATTGATTTTTCTTCTCATTAACTATGGAATAAATAAAAAATAGAAAATAGAAGAAAGAAGTTTTTAGTGTCTGGAATGGCATGTTAAGGACTACTAGCCTCAAATGAGGCCAAATATGTGCATAAAATCTGTCATAGTGGCACCTGTTTGTAGATTCAAGTTTAAACGTAAAAATAATCTGAAACACAGAAAATGCAATTTCTCAAGCTAGGAATAATCTGCAATTAAGAAAACCTTACTTCTGTTTTATTGAATTGAAACAATATGTAGTATTCTCCAGAGATAACAGTATTTGTGTCCTAGTTTTTGTCTTCCAGAAATCAGTTAGCAGTAGGATGATAGTTTGTGAACTACTCCCTTTTAACAGCTTCCTTTGCCTTACAGAGAAAGAAGATATCAAAACCAGAAAAAAAAAATCCAAGGAGTTGCAAGAATATTATAATATTTATTGAAGAAATACTTAGGTCACTTGGAAAGTAGTGCCTCCAACTGATTTCCATGGAAACTACAAAAGATACAAAGAGCACAATAACAGCGTTTGATAGAGCAAATTCTTAGCTACAAAACACTGTTCTCCAGCATAGACACCACCATTAGCTATGCGTTTTCAACAGCTATGAACAAGAACCTGTATGCCATGCTTGTAAAAATCTGCACCAGTGGAGGTGGCCTGTTGTTGCTGTCACCAGTGCTGAAACACACCACCCACCACTCACTGTGCTCACATTCAGTTTGATCTCCATCAACGTTCAGCAAGCATAAATGAATGTCCATGGGTGCCATCTCTTCTGTGTGGAGGTTTTCGATTACGCACTTTTGCTTCGTATGCATTTCCATGTCAGATGCCATTTTCTCAGATTGCCCCTCTGCTGCCATCTGTCATAAGGCAACAAAATGTAATGAAATATTGGTGGAAAGGTTCAGCCTCTTCTGTCATACCACCAACATCTGCCTCTGATGTTGTGGGTCAACATAATAAAATAAGAGGCATTACAATTGGAGCAGCCCTAGTACAGCCAAACAATACTTTCTCACAGCTTCTGCGTTAGCTTGTACTCAGTCACTTTGAAAGCAAGACTGGCTGAATCTTCAAGCTCTTATTTGTTCTCTGGACAGAAGAATTCATAGTATCATAGAATCACCAAGGTTGGAAAAGACCTACAAGATCATTCAGTCCAACCGTCTGCCTATCACCAGTAGTTCTCACTAAACCATGTCCCTCAACACAACATCTAAACATTCCTTGAACACTTCCAGTGCCAATGACTCAACCATCTCCCTGGGCAGCCCATTCCGGTGCTTGACCACTCTTTCAGAAAAGTATTATTTCCTAACATCCAGCCTGAATCTCCCCTGGTGCAACTTGAGGCCATTCCCTCTGGTCTTATCACTAGTTACAAGAGAGAAGAGGCTGACCCCCAGCTCACTACAACCTCCCTTCAGGTAGTTATAGAGAGTGATGAGGTCTCCCCTGAGCCTCCTCTTCTCCAGACTGAACAATCGCAGCTCCCTCAGCCGCTCCCCATCAGACTTGTGCTCCAGACCCCACACAGCTTCATCATCCTCCTCTGAACACGCTCCAGAGCCTCAATGTCTTTCTAGCAGTAGGGGGGCCCAAAACTGAAAACAGCACTCAAGGTGCGGCCTCACCAGTGCTGAGTAAAGAGGGACAATTACTTCCCTGCTCCTGCTAGCAACACTATTTCTGATGCAAGCCAGGATGCCATTGGCCTTCTTGGCCACCTGGGCACACTGCTGGCTCAGGATCTGAAGGTAAGATTGCCATAGCTACAGTTTTTCACCTCTCTAAGGACTTGCAACAATCCAGACTATGTTGTTCAGGAATGTATCAAAGTAACTATAAAATGATTATTTGCATTCTGATTTCTGCAGTTCCACAGTAAACTTCTTCAATATCTTGATAGATCTCCTATGGTCTCCTCTTTTGATCAAAACATAGAAAAAGACTCCTTTCATGGCTATAAAGTGACCTGCACTCAGGGACACATCTTTTCCTCTCTTCACAAAGTTGTGAAGAAGCTGTTGTCAGAAGTCAAGAAAATACAAGAACACGTTGCTTTTGATTAGTGGGATATTGTTTGGGATCAGCCAACATCAGTGCACCTTCTAAACAACATCAGTGCACCTTCTAAACAAATAAACCATCTTGTTGTTGACAGTATTCATGGAAGAAGTACATTAGGGGACAGAGGGTTGTGGACATAAGTTCATCTCATCAAAGACATACCTGCTGGTATAAGAAAGCAGTTTTTCACAGTGAAGTTTTACATCTTATTGGCAGGTGCCTGTCAGTACACCGTTTTGAACATCTATAGCAAGAAGTTTTTTCCTCCAGTAAGGGTTAATATGGATCTTAACAGTTCCTTTTCAAAGAAGTCTAGATACCACAAGTTACTGAAATTGCGTTTTAGCTTGTGTTTTGTGATGGCTGTACTTTCCTCTACAGGTTTGAAAACATAAAACCTGAATTTTTAAAGTCACTATGTAAAATAGTATTCATTTCTTTAAACAAACGAACAAAACTTTTGAAACAGCTTTTGTTAGTTCATCTTTGAATGCTTGCTTTCAATCTCATTGACTTGTAATTGTCTCTTCAGTAGGAGAGTATTGCCAACCCTGACAACATTGATTTTCAAATTTATGATCACTAGTGAAATATTAAACCCCATTGATTTGAAATTCAGGATCAGATGCATGTTAGATACTCTGCATGTTTTGGGGATGGACAGTTTCATTTATCAGCTCTTCCAACTGCAGAATAATTAGAACTCCATCATGTTCCTGTTTTGAGATGTAGACGTTCCTGTCAGATTACAGCATCTGTAATATTAAAAAGTGTTCTATGCATTATGTTTAGTAATTGGTCAATTTATCCTCACTATGAAGCTTTTTCATTAATTTCTCAGGAAATATATAGGAACAAAGATATTCATCTTTTCATCCACTGAAATTTCTCAACCCATGGAAGAAGTAATAGGAGTATAACAGAGATTTCCACAGTTAAAGTAAAATCAAGGAAATTATCTTAAGTATTTGAAACAGAGCTGAGATAGCTGGGAAGTGCTTTTTAAAGTAGGTCAGAATTTTTGTTTAGAGGTTTCTATTTCAGGAATGAAATTTTCCACAAGAGTGAAACTTGCCACAAAACTGCTCTGTGAAAAGTGAAGGAACAGGAATGAACTGTTGACTAGTCTGACCTTTGGAAAGTCAGAATGTACAGAAACATTAAAAAGAGAAAAAGAAAAATGTTCCACCATGGCTTATGGCTTCCATAGTCAGAAAAATTCATTGGCATTCACCTGTCTCTGTCTCTGAGACCTGCTATTGAAGGAGGAGATCTCAGCCCACTCAGATCAAGTGATGTTTTGCTGATTATTTCAATGGGGACAAAGTTCAATCTTCAGCAGTTAATACAGAATTATTGAAGACTTTCTCCACAAAATTAATTAATCCTATCATAGGAAGGTGTACAATAAAACAGATTCTGCCCTTCTCTCTCTCAGCTGTCAGGGAGGATTTGAGATAAAGAACTCTGGAAAAATGAAACCTTAAACTTTTTTTTTAATCTTAGGAAGAGATAATCCAAGGCAGAGTTCTATAGTATTCCAAGTCATTTGGAAGGTGTGATTGTGAGTCCCACATTTTAACTCCTCCCAGGTCGCCTGACTTTGGCCATACTAGGCACAGTGTTTGTTTTTCTAGAGATAAGATTTAATAGAATACTTCCTCCTAGGCCTTGATTCAGAAGTGTTGACACTTTTGGAAGTCAGCCTATTGATTGGTAATTAATGCTTGCTTTGCTGAACCTGGAGGTTGTGGACATAGAGATGGGATAAGAAGGGGAAGATTGGAGGGGATTAAAAGAATCTGCAGTGGACAGAGATAGTAAAAATGGGTGAAGAGAACAAAAGCAGAGGATACAATTTACAAAAAAAAAAAAAAAAAAGTGAAGTTCAGCATAGACTGCATTGCTGTCAATGAAAACCGTTCTCAACTTTGCATGGAGTTTTTGGTGTGAGAACAAACATTTACTTTTTGTCATTATGTAATATCATTCTTCAGTCCTATATAATGAAAACTATAGAACCCATGAGTTTTAGCAATATTCCCATTTGAAATTCATTGTCCTTTAATCCCTTTAAACAAGTGATGTTTCTTTTCCTTGTTTATATATATATTTTAAAGATTCAATCTGTATTAACATCATGAATAAAGCTTCCTGCAGTCAAAATAGATAGGGATTTCCAGACCATAGATGAGTCTGATGTAAACCTCTGAACTCTGAAACTTTCTTTCAGCCAACAAGATGAATCTGCAAGTAAGTAAAATTTTTAACCAGCCAACATCCGAATTCACAGTGATGATGCAAAAAGTTTTTAGGATGAGAAATTGTATTTATTAATCAAAAACAATACAATTCACTGATAAATATATATCTCCATATAGGTACCAATTTCCTAAGAAGCTTTTTTGTCTACAGTACATGTACACAAAGAATAGACATTAAAAGTTTAATTATAATAATGAGATGCAGTTTACTCTTCTTATGCACATTTCCAGTAAGGACATAAAAGTGGTTTAGGATAAATCTTCCCAACAGATAGGTCAGGACTCTGAAGCATCTTACAAGTATGAATTAATAAATAAGTCAATGACTTCAAATCTAGTCTTTGATTTACTGAGGAGACTAAGACTGAACCCTCGACTCCATTAATTTCTTCTCCACATTGAATCTCCAGTTGTTGCTGACATTTGTATTGCTTTGCTGAATTATGCATTTTTTTTTCTTTTTTAACTTCACTAGGAAAGCAACCTGATGCAAGTAATCTCATTTGTATGCCTTCACAGTCTTTCAGTTTTCCCCACATTGAAATATTCTGGTATCATTTTCAGAAAAAATCTTCCTTTCCTTCTTTCTCTATTTCACACATGTGCTTGTTGTTCTACCAACAAAAGGTGTTTTGTAGTGTCATGAAGAGCTCATTGGCTTTCTACAATGAGAGTGATAGTGAAATATGAATTATATCCACATTACTCTTCTATAGTCTTTCTCTTTGCCCAGTAAATATTCCCAGAGTGCACAGTTTCTGATCATCAAGCACATAAAATCTGGCTGTCTTGTCCAAGTGTCAAGCATGCAGTTGTAATCTTAAGTGGCAACTGATAACTATTTCCCTAACACACCTCCTGAGAGCTGAGAAATTAAGAACATGATTACATATATTATTGCAAAATATCTCCATTTTTACATTGACTAGTACCAACAGACAGCTAGAAAGTTTTTAAGTGATCTCTAGCATATGAATTATCTAAGAGATCTCGGGTTGCATAACAGATTTCTTCTAAAATGTCACACCAAAGTGATAGATTTTCAGGAACTCCCAGGTGGAACTGTACTTCACACCCCTACGTACCTCCACACTGGTGGACAGCAGGGTAGCAGAGACCTTTCCACAAGGTCCCTGTGCTGGCATCCACACACTCAAAAAATGCAGTGGTTTTGTGCCATCGACTGCTTTATTGAATTAATATCATTCTAACTCTGTGAAACATTTATCTTAATGCCTGCTCATTTTTATCTCATTAAACAAGCAAAGGTAGAAGTGTCAGGTTTCTGAATCTGCCAGTTACAACATCAGTATCCCTCTGGGAATTTAAAGCTGATGGTTTTGCTCTACAAAATGCAATATGTTCGAAGCACAGACTTACAAAATAAGAAAGCAAATCTTTCATGACAGAAGAGAAAACACTTTATAAAGAAAAGTTAAGAATATTTGCCTAAATTTGTGGCTTCAGACACAGTAGGCTCAAAATGAATCAGCAGTCTGCACTTCCAGCCAAGAGGGTAAACCACATTTTGGGGTGCATTAAACAAAGCATAGCAAGCAGATCAAAAGAAGAGGTGATTTTCCCACTGTATTTAGCATTGGTGCCTCAATTTGAATATTGTGCACAGTTCCGGGCTCCTCAATATAAAGAGGATGTCAAGATATTTGAATGCATTCAAGAGGAGGACACCTCTTGTTAAGAGGACTGGAAAGGATGTCCTGTGAGGAGAGGCTGAGGACACTGGGGTTGTCCAGTCCAGAGAAGAGGAGGCTGAGAGGTGACCTCATTGCTCTCTGCAACTTCCTGAGGAGGGAAAGTGCAAAGGGAAGCACTGGGCTCTGATCCCTGGGCACCAACAACAGAACATGAAGGAACAGCACAGAGCTGCACCAGGGGAAATTCAAAGTAGAAATTAGGAAAAATTTCTAAACTGTGAAAGTGGTCAAACACTGGAACAGGTTTCCTAGCAAGGTGATTGTTTCTCTATGCATGTCAGTGAAGTGGTCAGACAGTTGGGCTTGATGATCTTCACAGCTCTCTTCCAACTGAACTAAAAAGGAATGAACTGTTCTATTCTATTCTAATTTTCTACGATAGAAGAGTTTACAATGAACACATGCAGAAAAACTCTCTGTTTTGATCATGTCAGTTGTGCTGGGCTTGAACTGGGTACTTTCTGCAGATCCAGTTCATCAGTGAGCCTGCAAGAGACTGCTGAGTCTCTGCTTGATAATGTGCCTATATGCAGAAGATTTATGCGGATATTTTGTTCTGGACATGGCAATGATGAAAGATAAGGGTGAATTTTAAACAACAGACCAACATTTTGTTAAGAAAACTTATCAAAGGAATTTTTATCCATTTACTTTTTTTCTTGCTAATGTTTTTCTGTAATGATGGTCTCATCACTGACATCCACATGCAAGTTTCTAGTTGGGAATTTACTGTTCTGTGTAGAGGCTCAGATTCAAAACAACACAGATGAAAACATTCTGCTCTCCAGAGGCAGGTCTGATGTACACCTCCAAGATATGCCTGTGCTTGTCAGCACAGAGGTTCAAAGGGTAGGCAGAGGAACACTGGCTTTCAGGCAGACAAGAGGAAGAAAACCAGTAGAGGAACAGACCACCCATTCTAGGGGAGAGAAAGTTACTGGGATCTGAGGGAGCTTTTCTTCAGCTGACCCCCCGCTAAAACCTCCTGGTTGCTTTTAATGTAGAGGCAGCAGGAGCAATGCATCATTCATTATGTCATTTTGGTGTTTGGCTTTTTAAAATATTAATGAACAGTCCAGGCCTTTCTTTTGCTGACCACTAAAAACAGCCTCATTCCCCTGAGTAAATCAAAGCTGACTCTTTAAGCTTGTGATTGAAATTCAGTCAAACCTCTGGGTGAACGGAAATCATTTGTTGCGTGACAGTGACATGCGGCAGCTTCTTTTTGTTTGCAAGAGAGCTCAGGGATTCTGTGTCTACTGTCATCGGCTGAGGACTCAGTATTGATGGTTACCCAAAGCTCTGTGGCTTTGGAGAGGGAAGGCTGTAGCGCAGCTGCAGATTTGGCAGCGAGAGCAGCCAAATCTGAACAAGAAGCACTTTGTTGGTTTAGTTCAACAAGCTATGCCAGGCAATCCCTCCCTCCAGACCAGTCTGACTGGTCTGGAGGGAGAGAGTCAGGGTCAAGATGACTCCAGAAGAAGAGAGGATAGACATGCCACAGAAGAATTACCTAATCTGTACACTCCCTCTGATCTCTTTATGTAAGTGTTTGCTACTGGTCACTCTCAAAGACAAAATCCCAGGCTCAGATAAACCTTTTCCCTAACCCACTGTGGTAACATTAATGTTCTGGAGAGAAGATTTAGAGTATAGACAAGTGGGAAATTATTACCTGAAATAAGCCGTTACATGGAAGAACAGAGAGCGACTTTTTTTTGCATGGTCCTTTCTGCCCATCACTGTTCTGCCAGTATGAAAAGTCAAAGGAATAATATTAGGGAAAAGACTAGCAAGCAGTAGACACTAAAGATTGTGGACACCTGTCTCAGTCAGCATGCTGCTTTGAAGATGATTTTTTGGTTTCTTGTCCCCTCTGTTACCAAGCAGCTTAGGAGTTGACATGCATTATGGACATTACTCAAGAGAAAATAGGGGACCCTCACTTGTTTCAGGCCAGAGTGAGACTCTGTTCACCCAGACCAGCCGTATCATGGTGAGTTTTAAATGCAGAGCTGAAGGGGCCCTTAATCTCTTCTCTTCCTGTGGCCCACTGTCTTTCAGATGAGAGGTCTTTCCTTTAAGAGAGGATACTGGGAAGGATTCTGTAGCCTGTAGGAATGAAATGTCCAATTGAACTTTTTATAGAAAGAGAAATATATCCCATATTAGAAAAGGTGGATTAAATTACCTTCTGCCCCACCCTCTCAATGACCATATAGAGAACCAGAAAAACTGACCTAGGCTCAGCAACAAACTCTCAGCCAGAGTGTGAGGAGGAAAATTCAAAGCTACATTCAGATGCACAGTAACTTCTCAGTCCAGAAGGCCCCTACTAATCCTCTGCACCTATGATGGAGCAAACCTATTTAATACAGAATGCATTTATCATGTTTTGATCCCTTCTAACACTGATGTGGTTATAAATAGCTGTAAAGAAAATACACCCTTCCAAAAAATCTGCAAATCAGATTTATTTCTTAAGGTCACTGGAATAGGCAATTTCTTTTCTTATACAACTGTTTTACTGCTGGTATACGTACACTCAACACCAGAGCTGCTCACTCAGCTCTCTGTTCCAGCAGCCATACCAGGCCTTACCCAGACAGGTTGTTCTAAGCACAGCACACACATACAGAGAAGAAAAGCGAAGTCTGACACAGTTTCAAAGCAGCAGTCTCATGTAAGAGAGAAAGGTAGATAAAGCAAACAGGGCAAGGAAGGAAAAGCAAAGTGGTGGTGAAACAATTAGAAAATCAGCTCTGCATATTGCAATCTTAGCAAATTAGCAATAATACCAAAGATCTTGCAATCATTTCATTTCCAGCAAAGGTGATAAAGAACCTCAAACAGATGCCAGCAAGAAGAGATTTCATGAGAAATACCTGATTGCTCACAACTTCTCCTTTTTTTCATAGTAATTACCTCACAGGAACTTTCTGCAGGAAAAAAAATATATTTATTTCCTCCTGGAAAGATCATTGAGACTTTCATCAGGGCTGAATTCCACATTGTGTTTTCCTCTTACATATTTATTTTTTCCAAATTAAACAATACAAATAAATAAATAATGGAAGCTCCCTAATTATAGTTGAGACTGAGTGTTTGTGACCTTGTGTTCCATAGGGGTTAACCTACTCTGATTAACTTTCCCATGTTATTCCATTAAATAAAAACAGTTTTGACACCCAGAGACTAAGGCATCCTAGAGATAATACAATAACCTCATGCAATCATTCCAAATTGAATTGCAATAATTCATTTAGGTGACCATACATATTTGTTATGTGTAATATGAAACATTGCAAAATGAAATCAATAGAAATGTTTCTTGTTAATGAAGATATACTGTGCTGTTACGTGTGGGGTTTGGACTCCATACCAGAGAAATCTTATTTGTATTCTACATTTCATGGTTTCATACTAGTTAAAAATTATGAAAACATTACTTTAAAATTATATGGCTGGACAGATGGAAAATTATATCACGCATTTTGCTCCTTGCCTTGTTCACTAAGCATGGGACTTCATACCTCCTGAGAGTGCTGGGAGTTTTGCTGTTTTCTTCAAGAATATAACAGACTTCTCCCTAAGGTTTTCAGGACTTATTGTTGGATTCCCAATAAAATTTATAAAACTGACAAGGGTGGTGGTTTTTCAAAAGTTATAATGGAAAGTTACCCATTGTAAATAATATATTTAAAAGAAATAGTAAAGCTTACAAATGTTTCTGATATTGACTAATTCCTATAAAAGACAAATACAGCATTATGTGTATGAAACCCTTCCCTGTCCTGCATATGCTCCTCTACATAACTCCCATGGAGCAAAAGCAGATCAGAATGGTCCCTATTTCTCTCCCACTTATTTTTTTCTGGTGCTCCTGGTTCTTGTAAAAGCCATACAAAGAGATGAAAAACACTCCTTCCACCATAAACTCTGACTGCCTGCTGGTCTACACACCTGCGCTGGCTTACCTTAATATATGGAAAAGACTTCAGAGACTTTGCATCTATCTTTAGAGGATAGGAATCAAATGCTATCAGTGTATAAGCAGTGCACAGGAGATAGAAGACTCTGAAGACACCAGCTTCAGGCTCAGCCATCATGGTGAAGAGCTGGGCCCAAGGTTGTTGAGCTCCCATGCATGGGATTCCTTCATAGTGACTGCAAACATTCAAAGAGCATCAATTTTACCATAGTTTGACTGAAGAAAGCTCGTTAAGGTCCTCAGGAAAAATCTGTAATAAGTTAATCCAATGAAACACTTGAGCACTGGAGGGAAAGTGGAGGCAAAGATTGTGACTGAATGGTAGGTAGTTTAAATTGCACAGAAAAGCTTATTGAGTGTAATGGAGAACTATGGACACAGTGATTAAAGGAAGCTGAACTTCTTGACCTAGAAAATCAAATCGGTGACAACTCAGTACGTTAAACTACATTAAAATTTATGACATTGAAGAAGAAGATCAATTTGTCTGTGTGTATCTGTGTGTCTGTGTGTGTGTGTGTGAGGCTGAATTAGGAGACAGTCAGAGCAGGAAGAGCTCCTCCAGGATTTTTAAGCATCCAAAGAAGCAAAGGTTCTGCATTCATTTACTGACCCCAGAATGATACACAGGACTCTCTGAAAGGAAAAGGGAGACAGACACAATGCCTTGAAAAAGAAAACTGTAAGTGGTCATTAGAAGGAGATATCTGAAGAAATTTCACAAAATAGCCATACTACTTTTTCTAACTCAGGCAAATGACCCTGTGACAGCAGTAACCTCTGGCTAGGGAGCAGGGCACTGTGATCTCAAAAACCTCTGCCACAGTTCAGGTGTCAGGCAGGAGTCTATGCAGTGAAAAACAAACTTAATGTAGAGTCAAAAACTTATGATGAAAAGCGGTGCATTAGAGTACACTTTCTTAAAGTGAGTTGTTCTTTTTAATTTCAATAATGATTTTTGAAATTAAATGGATGTTGTCAGGGTAAAGTCATCTCTTAAGAAACAAGCCATACATATGTTGCTAATAGTAGTTTTTTTTATTTCAGAAATGGATATTAAAAACTTTTCATTTTTTAGTGTATTTGCCTCTAGCTTGCATTTTCATATATTTCAACCTGGACTGACTATTTTACTTCTGTTTATAATCAACATCATGTCATGACAAATGAAAATAAAGAAACTCATCACCCTTCCTGATGTCTCTTGCTTTTCCAAGGGAATCAAAACCAAAAGTAAAATGCAGTGACTCTTTTCCGTTCCAGTGTAATATTGCTTACTTTAAAACTACTTCTCCTTACCACCGTTTTACAAATCAAAAAGGGAGAAACTAATGGAATGCAGATGCACACACGAAACAAACCAACCATAAGCATAAGTGCTCTGAAGTGATGTGACACAGAAAAGAAGTGGTTAAATATACCCAGAGGACTGTTCCTGCTACTCTGGAGTAGCCACAGATGGGCACCGGAATTGATAAATGTCCTTTATTTACCACTGTGGCCACCGCTGTCAAGGAACACCCATAAAACACAGCACCACTCCTTGTCAGACATGGTTTCTGCCTGCAGAATTTACATGCATTTTATTCTTCATCCAAAAGTGAAGAGTTTTAGGAAACGTCAATCATTTCCAGAGACTGCCTCACCATATTTTAAAGGAATTTTCTCAAAACACTTTGTGGGAATTTCATGAAATATTTTCATGTGTGCTACCTGAGTGAAAAAAAGTAATCCCACAGTGGCAAAACATACAGTTGTCACTCACTAGAGCTGTTTTTTGGAAACTACTCTGGCTGCAAGTTGAAACTTGAGCTAGATGTGGGATTCCTTCCACAGTCATTCTTACAACAGAAACAAGCTTTGAAAGCAACCAGTGTGGTCCTCTGCTGTTTTATACTCTGTCACTGTGTATATTCATCTCCATAGTCAGGAGATAAGGCCCACAACATTTTATATTTTCTTGTCTTCTACTCCTGGCTTCTACACTGTCCTCTGAGAGCTAGTCAGTACTACCTCAGCAAGAGCAATCCAGACAGCAAAGCAGGTGTGTTTAACAAGCAATAAATTAAGAGTTTAAGCTGCTTTGACTGAATATGCTCACATACAAATGGCACCTTCGCAGTGCTGAAAAAATCCCTCATAATGATGAATGAAAATTCAATAAAGATTTCAGAGCCAGAAAGGAAAAGAGAGCGCATATGACTGCAGTATTGACATGCAGCTGGCCTTCTGCTCTATGTGCATCCTAGTCATATGTGGCTTGGGGTGAAATCTGAAGCAGGCATTAGAAAGAGTGAATCAAATCTGGCAGTATCCAGTGAGCGTGGGGATTTGGTAGTTTGTTTTGGGAATTCGTTTAAAAAGACAACCTCATTCTCCAAGGACATTTGAAATGGATCTGTAATGAAAAGTACTTGAGCTACTATAGGTGGTAAAATGGGTCTGGATTTTTGTAGATAAGTACATGCAGCTCCCTACGTGCATCCACTACAGGATACTGTCTGTGTCAAGACTATGTATAGCAAAGGTAGAGATCCTGATATAAGATAAATGCTTAATTTTTTGTCCAACTCCTGCCCATTTCCAGGAGAGGCAACGTCACCCCTCATAACATTTAATGAAGAAAATGGAGATGAAGACCTTCTCCCCACCCCAGCTTTTCTATGCCAAGCCACTAGAACAGTGCTCCCCAGCTTCACAGTGTCAAGAATAATAAATCTGGGTTCACAATATTAAACTCGTGAGTTAATATGAAGGGATTGCTCATACAAAAGATCACATCTATTGTGTCTTCACCCTTCTCATAAGGGAAATTTAATTTCCATACCGAAAAAGAACTTTCCCTCAAAATGTTGTGACTTCCTGGTAACTTTCCTCAAGCATCATCTTCTTCTAATAGTTCTAATTTAGTGCATATCCGTGCAGCTTAGCTCTTGCCCGCTCTTTTTTGCTCTTTTCCCTCTCTGACTTTTCCTCACAACCATCAGTCTGTCTGGCCTTATAATCTCTGTTTCTCTCCCTGCTTTGCCCACTTGCAAAAGCAGACAGAGAGGCAGAATTCCCTCTGCTCACTCCTTTCACCTCCTGCCACAATGCCGCAGAGCGGAGCTGCCCTGGGCCACCAGCCGCCTGCGGCCCAGCGTGGCTGTGGCGGTGGGGAACTGTCCACGTGAGGGCGGTGCTGAAGGAGCCCGGAGACACGCATCCGCCAAACCCGTGCGAGGCGCTCTGCTTTGGCTGGCAAAGGAACCCCACTTCGACCCTTTGGAGTCTGGGAGAGCTGTTTTGGTGCTCCCTTCCAAAATGCTGCCCACAAGCTATTTGTGGGGTCTTTCTACAGCAGGCAAAGGTTTGTTCTAAGACAACATGCATGAAAATGTTCCTTCTTCCTTGCATGTGGCTAGCAAAACATTCTGTTCTGCCTAAAAAGACAGCTCTTCCTTCTCTGCTCCTCTTAATGAATTATTCTCTGCCCAGAACTTAACTTAATGAAGGAAAAAATTAAAAAAGGATTCTTATTTTTCTTTCTTCTCTTAGAAACTATTGCTGATCTATTGCTGATCTCTGAGACATCTACGAGCTAAAAAAAAATGGTACATTCTGTTGAATGAAGAAAAATACTATTTTTAACTACTAAAAATACATTTTTAACTGTTCAATATTGTCATTACATTTAACAGGGAAAAAAAAAAAAAAAAAACCCTCTCTCCTTTTCCTCCTGTAACTTTCCATGCCAAATGGTCTACTAATGTTCTTATTTCTTGTTTGAGATACGGGGATCCAAAGAAAAGACACTTCTTCCCAGGATATTAATTCTCTTTACAAGTACTGCCTTGTTAAATTCAAGAGGCGCCACTTAGCGTATTTTTAGTTGTTATCCACTTCTAGAAGTGATGAGAAGTCCTGTAATCATTCATTTTTAAGACAGTTAAGATGTTACCTAGTGTCATGTTGTAAATACTGGCTAAGATATATCATAGTATTATAGAATGGTTATGTTGGAAGAAACCTTAAAGACCATCCAGTTTCAAACCCCTGCACACGGCTGGTTTATATAAAGCTTTTCATCCACCAGAACCCACAACTCCTCTGCAGGGCTGCTCCCAATGAGTTCTTCTCCCAGTATATACACATAACTGGGACTGCCCTCACCTAAGTGTAACACCTTGCACTCGGCCTTGCTGAACCTCATTTAGGTTCACATGGTCCCATTGAGCCAAGCTGGATCAAGCTATTACTTTTGTTTGTTTGTTTGTTTTGCTCTTATCACTTAGCAGTGACTAGATGATATATCCTACCATAATATTGGCTGATATCTGCTTACCTGCATCTGTAGTCTAGTAAAGAAGCAACGTAAGTAATAAAAAAAAAAAATAGTAGATCAAAGCAACTACTTAATATCTATTTCTTTCTTCTCCTATCTTTTTAGATTTTTTTACTCCATTGATTTCTATTATGACCAAATATTAAAAGTCAAAATTTGGTGACATCAGAAGCAAAACATTATTTTCTTGCCTCACTAGCTTTTCTTCCTATATGATTTAATTCCATTACGTTTTATTTTAGCAGTCATCTCTGCTACCCTGTTCTTCATCCATATGCATCTCTCATGTAGAAAATCTGGATGGATATACTTTTCTTCCAAGGATTTATCAGTAATTGATCCATGTTCAGCTTCATCAACTACTAATGCTTTTGTTCTCCTATATGTTATTTTGTCTACCAAAGTTTTCAGGATAATCATTGTTCATGGAATGGTTACCGAATTGAATGTTTTGGAACCATCACTGGAAAGGTAGAGTGTAAGCACTTAAAAAGGACCTTGGAAGTCTGTCTAATATTTGCAGAGGATGGAGTTAATTTCTTTTTCTTAATTCATTCAAATTTATAAGATTTTTTGAAAAACAGTATTTTCCACAGATTCTATGTATACAAAGTATACAGAAAATTATTTGACTAATTATTTGTCTATTTTATTTTATTCATTCTTTACAATACAAAAATATTGCTTTGTCAATTAACTAATGTTTCCTTTAAAACATTAGTTAATTAGCTTTTTATTTTTATTTTACACAAAGAGTGATATATATCTAAACAAAGATTGGAACTAGGGATTGAGGAAAGAAAAGATGTGACTAAAAAGTGACTAAAGGAACAAAAATTCTGAGGGAGAACACAATGTGAGATCGTACCCGGAAGGATAGAAAGACTTTAAGACAGGATGGCATTCATTATTACTAAGACATGCTGTAAAGGAAGAGTAGACTTCAAGAGAAATTTGAAAGGAAAAGCAATATGAATCATTTTTCATCAATCCTACTGAAAGTTTGAACCACATCAGAACAGGATGAACATTCCCATATGAAGTTCCTCCCCTCTGTTTTAGTGGTAGTAGTTTCAATGAGGAGCACTCAGTACTTAGGATCCATTCATCCATTACTTTGGTATATTGAAGGCACACTGCCTAAATTGTTTCCAACTCTTTGACAGGTCTTAGCATGATTGCTAGAAAATTAAACTCTTCCCGTTTACTGTAGAAGTCCAGAGTGTTAATTATCCAAGATCCAGCTATTCTAAAACAAATGTACAGAGGTTCTGCATTTGATGGCAGATGGAAAGAGCCATTTGTTTCACTCATGAACTATACCCCTATTAAGTAATGCCACCTTAAACTGCACAGCTGGCTAGCCACCAGGTTAGGTCTAGGTTACAAATGAAGCTAGGAAGACTTTCCATCTTAAGAAAATGTCAGTGCTCAAAAATAATTACCTCCAAGAGAAATGCATAAATAACTATTTTGGAAAGTTATTTCTCACATCAGGAGCCTGGAGGTTCAGGCATTTGATTAACTTCTACCTACAGAAGCAAAACCTGTTCCAACAGCAATGTCAGGCTTCACAGTAGAAAATAAAAGGAAGGAGAATTCCAGGCAAACAATTGTTATTCTAACATTGCCTACAATATTTCAGCATATGTATTTAAATGTGGTTCTACGACCCTGCCGTCAATGCTCCTATCAGAAGAACTTTATGAGAGATGTGAACAAAGATTAAGGCTTCAAAAATTTACATAAGGTTAGACTGCCCTCTCACTGGTGTAACTATGCTGAAATGTGCAGGAGTTATAGAATCTTTGGATAACTCACAAATAAATAAGTGCTGCCAGGAGAAAAGGAAAATCAAAGATATAACTTTGATTTGGATGGACAGGCATCTTTGACAGAGGCTGCATATCTCTACAGGGCTCAGTGTAAAGCCAGAGTCCAAGTCAAAACTGGCAAAATACTGGAAACAAGAGGAAAGAGATCTTTGCTCTGTTAGGTTCCTCTCAGTCATCTAGTAGTTACAGAATTTCCAAAGTGTGGAGCTGATGTCTCTGTAGTCAGACCATTTGGTACAAAGAAAGGCAGCCATTTTCTCTTGCATCTTCTTTCTGTCACACACAGAAATGATTTCTAGGAGTCACAACAGGTTGCCGGTCAGGAACTTATTGTCATCATACTTCCTGTATAATTAAAAGAGCAGGACCCTAGTCAGCAACTCGGTAACTCAGCCTACGAAATGTTTGCATCATCTTGTAGAGGTACTCCTGAGCATAGGAAAACTTCCAGTCGTAAGATTTCCACTTGGGATGCCTTTCTGAAGTACCTATGAAAGAAACATTCTTGTTCAAAGGCATGAAAGAAAAATAAGTGATAAAATAAGAAAATGAAAAAAGAAAACCCATGTCTTTGCAAGTTACCTAACAATAAAATAGAAAGAATAATCCTTATCTCAACTTGAAATATTGCATTCATTTCATCTGAAGGAACAGCACAGAAGTGATGATATGAAGCAAAAACCATCTATTAGATAGCTATTTTATCTTGACTTTAATATGTCAAATGATCCCACATTCGTCTGACCTGCCAAGCTGATAAGGAACTTCATCTTCCTGGGCATGTTGACTCAGCCCATGAAGACAAGGTACTGGTTCTCATCAGCCTAATGCCAATGCACACAGCATGCAGTGCAGAAGTACTAGACAAAGACTACTAGCCTGAGTCCCAGAAGCCATACATCCCTGTTAGCAGAAGTCTTTGTCATAATCATAGAGTTCATAATCCCTTCTTCACTTCTCACATCTCAGTCACACAGTCTGGGGATACTACAAATTATTACATAAACAAACAAGAATATCTGCCCGTCAATGTCATTGAGGCTCCATTTAATTTTGTTAAACCAAAAGAAAAAAGAATAAAAGTTAATTGAATGACAATTTCGATATCTAATAGATGTGCACCTCCACTTGCAGCAGGCTTTAGTTACCTTTAATCCTGTAGAAAGGTAAAGCATTGACTCTTGTGTTGTGATTGGAGGAATTAAATACTGGTATTTCATTAATAAGATGTATAGGAGTATTCAGTGGTTGCCATAGTGATGGTGGTTACCATTCTATAACTACAGAAATCTTTTCTATATTTCATGATTAAAGTAAAATTTACTCTTAAATTCCAAAGTTGAACATAGTGTTTGCAAAGTAGAAACCCTGATTTAATGAGAGTCTTGACTGCAATATTGTAACACTAACTCTTCTTTGTTCTGAACCCTACTAACATAAATTAAACTAGTCATAATTTTGAAATGCCAAATTCTTATGCTTTTTACAATGTTTAAAGAGTGCAAGCAAGTCCAACAGATTTCCAGTGGAAAACGTTAAAGGTTCAAAACAGAAACACTCAGATGAATTAGCCTAGTTACCCATGTGGACTGCATGGCACTATCATGTTCTGCCACTGCAGAGTTCATGGTGATAAAAAGGAGGTACAGCAGAACATGAATTTGTCACCTCATGATCTGAAACTGTTGCCATTAGTGAATAGTCAGCAGAGGATCTGGCACAAGTTGCTCAAAAAGCACCTTCCCTTTGGTTGCTACTGATGCTGCATTTTGCACTGGCATATTTATCAGTCTAATTTTAGAGTTAAATTATTGTCATACTTATCAAGTTGACATTTCTGCACCTTCCTTT
Organism: Numida meleagris; assembly: GCF_002078875.1. Classification (NCBI taxonomy): domain Eukaryota; kingdom Metazoa; phylum Chordata; class Aves; order Galliformes; family Numididae; genus Numida; species Numida meleagris. The sequence goes on from NC_034409.1 coordinate 104,483,923, forward strand.
TATTTCTTGTATAGTTTTGCTCATATTTAGGAAATGAAGTATTTTTGAACTCCTCCAGGAAGGCATTTCAATAGGAACTTAAAACTATCGTCTCAGTAAAAGTGTTTTATGACTTTATCTCTCGTGTACTAAAATCAATGTAGTTTACTGATGTTTCTCTTTAAGTTCTAACTGTATTCCAAACAACACGTGAGTAGAGCTGGGCAAACTTTTGTCATCAAAAAGATGCATGGGTGTGTAAAACTTTCCTATTACTCTAATCTATTGACTCATGTAGATGGTTACTAAGTTCCTGTGCCTTAGGAAAAGGCGCTAAGTGATTTACTATATCTTTCCTCACCTATTTCTTCTCTTAGGCTCTGTCACCATAGCAAAAATACTGAAAGTAGTGACAAGTACAATATCAATAAACATAATAATAATTGATTTCTAGGAGATGAAAAAGCTGGAATTAGTGGCAATTTCCCCAAGAGCATTATCTGATTAATTTAATGTTCATCTTAGTCATTCTAAGTCATTCTAGTACTGCTTATTTGCTCAGCAAACCTTTGTGATGTGCCTGTGGGCCAAGGCCCCCCCCACAAAAGTGAAATATTATTGCTTAGTCTGGCAGTTTCTAAACTAGGAGAATCTTCAACTGAAAGAAAAAAATGGCTCACGGAAACACTTGAAGTTGTATGCTTACTCTACATTTTCAATTCAACCATTCACTTCTGAAGAAAATATGCCAATGTCTCATGGGTGCTGTGGTATGTGACACTGTCTGTCATGCCTGCCACTCCTACACCTGAAGAGCTATCTGAAAGTAGAGCTGGGCTCAAAGAGAAGGTGAGGAGCAATGGTAAAAAAATGAACTCAGAGTGGAATATACACAAAGAAGTGTTGTCAAGGTAATGGAGTTGACTGACAGCCTGGGAATCAAGTGCAGATTTAAAGAGATCTTGGCTTTATAATTCAGCTAATTGATGGATGTGCAGCTCTATAGATGTCCATAAATTTCATGCAGGCTGGGGGGAGAAGGGCAGGAAATATGCTTGTTAATGAACAATGTTCACACAAAAAGAGAAAATGTAAACTATCAAAGGTTGGTTTTGAGCAACGAATCTCAGGAAAGTTTCTAAGTGTCAGAGTGAGAACTGCTTCCAGGAGCAGTAGAAGAAACAAATGTGACTGGTTCCATTAACAAGAAATGCAGCACTATCACCTGAGACAGCTGGGGATAGGATGGTCTGGGAGCACCAACATCCATGCAGGGGAACAATGCAACAGTTTTTCATTAGATGAAGTTTTCTACCTTTTATTGCTCTTGCTATTGCATTCTGATCAAAATGTGTAGAGAGATCGCAAGCAAAGGAAAGATCCTGTGAAGTCAAGAAATCACTGCACAACACAGTTTTGAGACAGAGAAGTTTTCTTAGCATCCTATTGAAGCCATTAGTGATTCAGACACCACTAGAACAGTTCATTACTGAGAGAGACAGCATTCATATTGTTTAGGCAATGGCATCCTTCATCAGTCCTTAATAAAATCTAAATTGAGCTCTCCTTAGTGGGCTTCCTCTTTTCAGAAAGTAGGAAGAAACCCTGCACTACAGGAACTATAGTTAACGGTCTGATTCTCTGCACCCAGTGTGGCTTCAGAGAGGAAATAAAGAGCATTTAGAGTGACTGAATCTCATCAGATCTTCCAGACATCCTCATTAAGCTGTTATAATTAGGGCTGTGTTGTTCTCTTCGTTTTCTCTCAATAGTGTTAGCTGGCAAAGACTGATGCCTTCAGCCCTCTAATAAATTAATTATTAATGTAGGACTTAATAATTCATGTTAATTGGTACTATGAGCTGCTTTCCCCAACAAATGTGAGCAAAGGTCAAAACTTGTTAACAGCAGAGGTGAATTCTATTTTTAAATTTTCTGCTTCATAATATACCCATGAAATCAAGCTATAGCTTGCAAAATTTAACTGTATTTCAAAAATGAGCACATACAGAGAGAAACAATCTGGTCAGTTCTCTTCAAAGTACCATTAACCAAGCACCTGCATTGCCTTTGTCATATCAAGGATTAGAACTGCACACCCTGGATCAGAGGAAAGCACCTCACATGTTGTCAGGAAGGATGGCACAAGTCTAAGCAGGGAGAGATCACCACAAATGTACAAGAAGATGTCACTTACTGAGGTGCTGGGATGCAATTTTAACACCATCTGGTTAAGTGCATTGAGGCATTGAGCGTATACATTGATTTTCCTGAAACAGAGGAACCTGTTCAATCAGCATCATAACTGTGATTTTCCCTTAGTGGAAGATCAAATAATTCTCTAGAATTATTCCTTGCTGCTCAGATTCACCATTCACTCACTGTATGAGGTGCAGTGCTTTGATCACTATCTTCTTAAATTCAGTGCAATTTCATGACAGTGCTTGTCCCAGCCCTATGGACTTCATCTGGAACATTTGATCTGGAATCTGCTTTTAATTTGATAGGATGTTTGAACAAGGCCATGTGCTGCCGCATGTGCTCAGCAACCAAACATTTTCCCATGTAAAGAATAAATCCACAGTCTTTCTTCAATAATCAACAGGAAATCATGTTTTTGTTTGTGTTTTGTTTATTAAACAGAGATTCAGAAAAGCAAAGTGGAGAAAGATATGTGTGGACTTTGGGAACAGCTTGAAAGGAATAAACAAAAGTATGCTTTTAATAAAAATAATCAGCTTTTCTTAATGGTTGTAATAATCTATTGTAACTAACTTATGTAACGGAAGGGATTCACTGCACTTATTATAACTTGGCAGCTCATTTTTCTGCATTTAAACATGAGAATGAGGTGGGATTTCATCCAACACCCACTGTCATCAGTGGGAGTTCTTCCACTGACTTCTGTGGGCATTGGATCCGACCCCTGCTCAGCAGGACATTTTCTTTCTGGGAAGAAAAAAGCAATCCCTTTCAAAAGGTTTTTCTTTACGACATGGCCAATATAGCTATTTACTCTTTTCTCATTGTTTTGCAAAATTGAGCTGATGTTTTTTAAAGAGAAGAAAGTACAGAGCAGGAAAAACAAGTATAGTTTTACAACACTTTGTTCTATTAACAGGGAGCATTAAAAATACTGAAGGAAAATATTTCACATCATCTGATTTGTGTCAGGTTTTTCACTATAAATGTGTACACTTCCCATAACAGTACTTCAACATCTAACTGAAGTACAATTAGACGCATTAAAGGAAAAAATAACAAGTACGCGTAGATCTTTCATTTTTGCCGTAATGTAATTGAAATATGCAAAAAGTGTACAGATGTGAAGCCACTTTTCTGCATACTGTTGCTGAAGGAACAAAGACTCTTTCTCATTTCTTCCAGTGGTGTCTGCAGAACTCATCCTACTGGCTTGAAAATGCAACGTGGGACTGCTGGATTTTGCACTCAGTAACAAGGATTCATCCTTGTGTCTAGCAAATAGCAGGGAGAATCTTTGTTACTAAGTGCAATTAACAGCATGTGGCTTGGTGAAGAAGTTGAAGTGAAGGTCCTAGCAGTACAGCATTAATCCTGTGATTTACAGCAGGAATTGGTTTTCTTCCCTCTGTTATTGAGGTGTCATAGTTTCATATGCATCACAACCCAAACTGCCCCAGGATACTAGTGGTGCAGTAACTACAGATACATTATTTCACAAAATCAGCTGAAAAACAAAAAAGACCTTTCAGACAAAATGGTACGTCCTGTCCAAAATCTCTCAAACTATATCGCAGACCAAAGTACTTGAGGTTCTCAGTCTACACAACATTTCTCTATCTGCTACTAGAAGTTTCCTACATTGCACCCAGAAATTCAACAATTATATGAAATAGACTTTTCTGCCTCCAAAGTCCATTGGGAATTCATCAGTCTTTATAGTGCACTAACCTAAGATTAGAAGATGCCTTCTAGTATATGGTACATACTGCGCCTTTCTCTGGATTGCCTTGATTTTGGTTTGTGTTTTCAGGTGTCATCTAGATGATAAACGGCAGCACTTCCATAGGATAATTTGATGTGGTTTACACTAAAGCATTATTTAACAAGTCCTTCCATTTGAGAAATTTCACCTTTCCCTCCTACCCTTATTCCCTCTGCACTACTGGGGCAATGTCCCTGGATCTGGGAACAGAGTATATAGAGCCGGAGGAGAATATGTTTACTTTGGCTATATCTTGTCTCTTGTTCAGAACCACGAGTCTATATCTGCACAAGACGTAGACTGAGGGCATCCTCCAGAGAACAGTACTGAAGAAGAAAGTGAGGTCAGTGCTGAACTCAGGAGGGAACCATGAGTTTACTGATCTGACATGTAAGTGGACCTAGCATAGCTGAGGTGTTCTAGCTTTCCTCATAGCAACACCAAAGAGCATCCTATGTCTTGGTGAGATGGACAAAGTGAAGTTGCCTCATGGAACATTTCAAGTTCTACCCTGCCATAAGAGTTTGTTAAGGCCTTCTCTTCTGCTGCTCCAGAGGAAATCATAGGAGTGAAAAGTAGCTGTTGCCACAACATCTAGTTTGGCCTTTCACCTTTGCCAAAGGTCTTTCCTCCTTCTCCAAAATGGTTCTCTTTAATTTACATCCTTACATTTTCTGGGAACAGAATTTAGCCCTGTTATTGTTATTAGCCACAAAACAATCAGGCACTCTCATTGCTCATTGCAATTATATCTAGAAAATGCTTCAGCATGCGTGTTTTTCTGCATTTTTAATATGAACTCTAATTAAGACTTCATATAGAGAGATTTTATGAAAGTCTATCAATAGTGAGTAAGAGGTGACAAAATGAAAGCTCTGCATTAAAAGCAGCCAAATGTTTAACTTTAACATTACAGTGTTTGCTATGAAGTATGTTTAAAATATAAAGCACTTTCTTTCCCACAATCCTGGCCTTTTTCTGCTGTCATCTTATGCTCTGGCTGTGCCAAGTATGTACAGAGTGCTACATATTAACTATTTTATTTCATACTTCCCCAAACAGTACTGTCGATATGTAAACACTGAAGTCTGTTTCAAACAGTTCATGGACAATGTAATTTTACCAGGTACCAGTCTACAAGGATAAAGGCAAGTGATAGCATTTGGCTGGAGGTAATGTCTTATTTTTCTACTTCAGGGACCATACCACTTCAGTACAAACTAAGAAAGAAGGCTGCTGTGTTAAAAAGAAAAAAACATAAAGAAAGAGAGAGAAAGGAAGGGAAGGGAAGGGAAGGGAAGGGAAGGGAAG
>NC_034409.1:104489380-104603707 GCF_002078875.1 Numida meleagris
GGGAAGGGAAGGGAAGGGAAGGGAAGGGAAGGGAAGGGAAGGGAAGGGAAGGGAAGGGAAGGGAAGGGAACCTTGCAGTGGATAACTCACATAAGTCCTGCAGATACATACCAGTAAGTGTGCTCATGTGTAGGAGGCTATAAACACAGTTCTCTTTGTAGGTCAGGGACATGAATCAGTGAGGCTATTCATGGTAGAGGTACTACATAAGTGTTTGCAGGACGCATCCCTCCGTGTCTTCTCCATTATCAGCTTCTAAGGCCCGTAAGTGTTACTAATGCACAGCAAAATGTAGCTTAGGGGGTGTTTAGTCAGAGAGATGAGTAGTTTCTTGTTCTCTACTCACATGGAAGGAAAAGGGACAGAGCTAAAAGGCTAACGTAACAGCCTGCTCTTGGCATCGGCTGTTGATAATTTTCTTTGGCGTGCTTTGACTACCTGTCTGAAAGGCTGCTGCAGTGCAGGAAGGAAATTTTTCAAGAGATTAAACTATTATTGTTTCCTGTGTGGCTGTCTTCGCTGTATATGAAAAAAAGCTTTAAGGGCACTTGAAAAGAGATTTGTCTGAATAGCGAAGTTGTTGTGATTCATCCTCCGCCTCCTTCCTCAAAGAGTCGGGATTTGGCCAATTTCCTCAGGAAAGTGGTTGATTAGGGCCCATGGATTTATCCACAGCCTACATATGAGATGTCATAAAGGTGATTAATAGTGAACTCTCCATCAGAGGAAGCTCAGAGTTTAGAAAAGCTATTTTCAAGGGAATGGAAGGAAAATAAGTCATTTGTATTTTTGCCAAAATGTTTCAATGTTTAAATGCCTCTTTGTGCTCCTGGCAATAAATGCTGCTGCCTATCAGAGGCTAGTGTATTTTCTGATTTTACAAGTTTGTTTGGAAAAATTGATTCATGTATTTCGTTGTTTACGTAAGAGGATATTGTGGAATTAAAATAAAATGTTTCCACAAGACCAGCATTTGTTGCTATCCTTCAAGCTAAACTTGATGTTAGAAGCTTTCTTATGCCCCTTTCTAAGAAAAAGTTCACCTGGTCTTTCCCCAGAAGGCCATAGTGCAACTTGATGAGTGCTTTGGGAGATAATTACCCAACCTGACAAAGAAAATCTACACTGAGCCTTTGAGAATTCACTATCAGTTTCAAAACATGCCATTTTCTTGTACTTCTCCTTTCTGGCACTTACTTCTATTCTCCAAGCTTTCTTTCCAGTTTTTGTCCTAGCCTTCCCTCCAGGGACCATCTGCCAACTATCACATATTCCTTTATCTTTTAACTGAATTGTTGGTCAAAGGAAAACACCATGAAGCATGTGCAAAGGCTAAGTATAGTTCCCTCTTTTTTTCTACTGCCATGCTCAAATCTCAGCACAAGTATGCAGGACAGTGTAAGTGTTAGGCCCTGCTGGAAGTGTGTTTAGCAACAGACAGAGCAGAAGATCAGGAGCACAGCTCCACCAAATACAGACTTGCATCCTTCCTTGCTGTAAGCATTGGTCTGTTAAAGCAAAACACTTAAAGGTGGAAGGCACAATACTGAACCAGCCTTAGGGCCCTCACTCTAGAGATAAGGTTAGAGAAAGGAAATCCACCGCAGGTCTTCCTCTGGGCAGCTTTACGTACTGTGGATGCTGTGCACATCAGGTGGGACTGAAATGACTCTGAGAAACAGGACACCTAAAAATAATACTGTAATGACCTGGATGATCTATAACAGCAAGTCTGGCTTTCTCTTGGGAGATATCTCTATAGATGAAAATCCTAACAAAAGCAGTCAAGTAAAACTCTGTAAGTACCTGGTTCTGGTACCATTCTCTGAACAGAGATCACAGAGTAACACAGGTGAGAAGACAGTATCCCTAGTCCCCTCCTGGGGAAATATTTTCAGTACTTTTTCCTGGTATCTGATGATAACACAACAGCCTTTTCTCACACAATGAAGTAAATAATTTGTGCCAGGAATAGGATAGAGGAAACCGAATACATCTGGGCATTGTGCAATATTATGCAACATCTGTTAATGGTAATATACTTTGAAAGAAAAGAAAATGAGGACTCTGCGTAAACTGACTTCCCAACTGTATGTTTTTGGAGATATTATTACCCAGTTTCCTCCTCTTTAAAGCTTAAATGTTTGTTCCTAGCTCTCCTTCCTGTTCTTTTCACACTTCTCTTTTCATAGCTGCTTCTGCTACTACCAGCTGCTTCACCTCCATCATTCAAGTCATCACATTCATTTCCCCTGCTTCTCCTCTCACAACCCCCTGACCAGCATCTAAGTCTTATACTCTATCTCCCAGGCTTTTGTAACTCCATACTGCCTTCGCATTTCCTTTTCACACCCAGATACTTTGTTGTTTTACAGGTTCTGGTGTTTTCTTACAGCCACAATAGGGCAATCTGCACTCTTAGCACCACCAGAAATAATGCACTCAGTTAAGTACGTCTGCTTTTGTGACCACTACTACTACAGTCATCTTGCTTATGTGTTATTGCAGTGAATACCAGAAAGATTTTAATCATAGAATCACTGACTCACATAATGTGTTAGTTTGGAAGAGACCTCAATGACCATCAATCTCCAACCCCTGCCGTGGGCAGGGCTGCCCCCCACCAGCTCAGGCTGCCCAGGGCCCCATCCAACCTGGCTTTGAGCGCCTCCAGGGATGGGGCACCACAGCTTCTCTGCGCAGCCTGTGCCAGCACCTCACCACCCTCTGAGGAAAGAATTTCTGCCTAACTTCTAACCTAAATCTCCTCTATTTTAGTTTAAAGTAGCTCCCCCTTGTCCTATCACTGTTACACTGTGTAAAAAGCCAGTCCCCTTCCTCTTCATAAGTTCCCTTCAAGTACTAGAAAGTTTGGTTTGGCTTTTAAGAAAAAACGTCAGTGCTCTGCTTGGCTCTTCATCTTCTCTCCTGCAGATTAACTATCTAGAATGCTAGTGCCTTTGTAATGACAGAAGCACCAGCTGCCACAAGATTCACCATACACTGGTGTGTTTGATAAAGCTTTGGTGGGAACAAAGAACTAACGGTTGGTTTTTCAGAGGATTTCCCACTATGCAGTATGATCTTATCAGAGGCAGAGAGAAGGCATTAACAGAGCTTCTCCCTCTCACACAAATGTGTGATGTAAATGATAACACATGTTCTTAAAACTTTGAAATACCTGAACTTTTAGCAAGGTCTGTGGTCTTTCAGCGGTTCCAACACAGCTTAGATTTTCTGGCTTAGAGTTCAGAACTGAGCTCCACTGTGAAGTAATTAAAAAAAAAAAAAAAAGAAACCTACTACAGAGACTCTATTTAGAGCTTCCTGGCAGCAGGCAAGTAGGAGGGGGAAGTTGTTTATCTTGACCAAGGATTTCCTTAGCTGTACATGAAAAACATTCCTTTTGTCGAACATGGCTAGCAGTCTCACAAAGAGTGGCACTCAGGAGGTTTAGGATCACCAGGGCGTTGCTGGCAGCGCAGCCTGCCCAGACAGGAGGAGTATCTGCTGACTTCAGACTGAGCCACCTGACATCTGACAACTCTGATGACGATGACGAGCTGAGAGAAGGAAAAGGTTATGCAGTTAATATTTTCCTGTAGGGAAATGTCATCACCATCCACCCAGTAGGCAAAAAAAGGTCATAACAGAAGAGGCACAAGCAAACTGGATTACCAGCCCTTGCTGTTTTCAATAAGGGTTATGAGTAGCACACAAATAGGAAGATATTTTCCCATCCCACAGACATTTTTTAGGAGACAAAAAGAGCCCAAGTTTTCATGATGAGCTAGTGAGAAGAGGATGCTCTGTCAAAATAGCCAGGAGCCTCTCATTCTCATGATGTGAGGAACTGTAGTTTGGTTCCTTACTCCTCATTCACCTAGATGAATGAATGAGACAGGTTAGCAAGGAATGTAAATGCAAACAAAATGCATTCAGAGGGTTTGAAAGAAGATGTACATCCTTCATTTCAGCTGACATCATAAATTATCAGGCAGCTCCAAGGTGCCCAGCTTAAGTACTGACCAGAGTCTAGTCTGTGTGTAACTTTTTTCATTTTAAGTGCTTTCTTGTAGTTGGTTCATTCTTGCTAAAAAAAAAAAAAAAAAGTTTCTGTTTTTAAGTCTTGGGCTTGTTTCCTTCAGGCCTGGCCCTACAAACAAAGGAGGTTTTTCCATTGTTTGCTGCAGAGTCTGGTTTGGGCTGAGTGACCAAAACAGCAGTACTGAGCAAGCCATTATATGCAAAAAGTATAGAAATAACTATATTTAGCTTTTTCAGGACAGCCCACTGACCAGTTTCAGCACGTGGAAAAATCTCCAAAATTCAGCACTCACATAATAAATCCACTCTTTTTAATATATTAGTAGGAATTCTATAAATGCATAGCAGATGTTATTACCCTGCAGAGGACTGAAGTCTGAAGCAGCTATAAGAGAGTTGCCAGTGGTAACCTATTCTTGTTGTGTTGAACATGCAATATTTGCTTCTATTCAGAAATGCCGTGAATAGATCCTCATTAGAGAAAAAAAGAATGGTAGACTTAGGCTGCATTTACAAATAACACACCGGGGCATACTGAAGACATACGGAAATCAAGCATATCCTGTTTCTTGGATTTCACATTCAGAAACAGAAAATGTGACCAGCCACTTCAAAGCTAGGTCTAGCCTGTCCTCAGCATTCTCACCTCACAGCTAAATGAAATGCTTTTTAGCACGGCATTCTCACAGAGATTTTGGCTCAGGCTGTCTCACCCTTATTCAAGAAGTGTATAGAATTATTCAGGCTGAAGAAGCAGATGAAAAATATTTCTTCAGATGAGAGGCATATGGAAATAATTAGAAGAAAAATACAAAGAGAGATCATGTCAAATGCAAAGTTTGCCATCTCTTCTTGATCATCTGATTAAATTTTATAGCCCACGGATACTGTGAGATGTTACAGGAAAGAAGATTTCATTCGGACCACATTTTTCAGACATTATCCTGATATTTGACACCTGTTTCTTCGATGTATTGCTAGGAAGAACAAAAAGACTGCCAAACTGACTCTTCAAAAAGAAAGGAGTGGTAAAGAAAGCTCTAACTTACTGTTTCACATCAATCCAAGAAAACTGAAAAGAGAGTAGGAGTTTTCTTACACTGCAGTATTGATACATGACATGTAAACAGCACGGGACATCTCTATAGTGACTGGAATAACAAAGCTCCTACTGAGAGGGAAAACAATGTGGCACAATGTGACAGTGGTGGTAGTTCTTCTCACTCTACTGTAAGTACAAAATCAGAAGAGACATAAGTGGGACATTTCTGAATATAATGAGTGGGCTGTGAAAGGCAAGAGGAGATGTAATATGGGATTTTGGATATGTGATATGGGATAACAATTCCTCCCTAATTTGCAGCACAATTTCTGAATTTGACAAGCAGATGGTCTCCAGCTCAGTCCACCTTTATACTCATTTCCCTGTTTGCTCTCCTCAAGATTTGTTCTACTTTACTTCCTTCTTTCCTCTCTTGTGAGTTGCATTCACCTGTTGTGTTCAGATATGGAGGAGACCAAAGCTGCTGCCATTTGTCTGTCCTTTGCTCCTTCATGGGGAGTGAAGGTAGGTTGGAGCTAGCTGAGTCATCATTAGTTCATTTAGGTAGAACAATAAAGGGACACAAAAACAGTACAATTCACATATTTTAACAATATAAACCATTTCTAACATAAAAAATGTGAAATCATTTGTGCAGATGAAGTATCTCAGAGTAGGCCACAGTGGCAAGAAGGTTTTGTCAGCATTCATTTCAGATCAACATCTTTCATTACTTGAAACTTCACAGAAGAGATCAGTTGGCCAGCTGTACCTCTCATTGGGGATGAGTTTTTACGATAGCACTGTATTAGACATTCTGTCCCTCACAAGACAGACAGGTACATAAACAGAGTACACTGTTAACATGGCTTTGAATTACTGATTCCATAGAACTCCTATGGCTTTGCTAAATTCATCGATCCTTTCCCAATTAGCCATACACTACATTTCATTCTTGACTTAGTTTTCGTAAGAACGATTGGTCTTTCAGAAACTTATAAAGCAACATTCCAAAAACAAGCTTATTTTATTATGCTCAATTATTAAATTTTCTCTGACATTTGCTGTTCATATTTGCTGGTAAGCATTTACACATTAATATTTTCTGAGTTCATCTGGAGTTTAACAATATGAATTCCTTATCAGTGAAAAATACGGTGTTCATTGGCAGAAGCCAAGTACATGAAGAATTAACAGTTATCAAATTCCAGAGGGAAAACAATTTCTGTTAGAGTCTGTTGCCAACTGTCATACTTCCATTTGCAGACATGAATTTCCCTTTGTTGATCATCAGCTGCAGTCAGCCTCCTAACATTCATTTCCTTTGCACACAGCATATTCAAGCAAGCCCTAGACCCCAGATCTCAGTTCTCTTCCTACAATAGTAAATAAGAATATTTCAATTTATTTCAATGGAAGTAGAGTTGGAACCCTCACTGGAGAGAGATGTTTCAACACTTTTATGACCACTTAACTTAGATATGCACAGGACTGAATGCTCTTATAGACAATGCCAGCTTTGACATTTGTTAACTGGAATGACTTACTAGCTATTAGAATATTTAACCAATGTGTAGCCACCTCTGCATTCCAAATATGGGAATCTTTCTTGAAATACTCTTGTCTTCTTTATACTTTCTTCTTTCAACAAAAAGCCAGCATTTTCCACAAAAAGCAGACAGCTGATTTCCATTAAAGGCTTTTCATTTAAAAAAAAAAAAAAAAGTTTCATCAGAAAAAAAGTTTTCCATAAAAAAAATAGTTGAATGGAAAAAATTCTTTACCAGCCCAAATATTTTCCCATTTTAAATAACTAGTGTTGGAATTACTCCTCTGGGGATACCCAGTAGAGGGTTAACTGTTTTATTACCGTGTCAGAATATCATGGTTCTTTCCAAGACAACCAAAACTTGAATATTGCAAATGCAACTCAACTCACAGATTTCTCTTCTGTAATTTTTAACACTTAATTTGCAGAAAGAGACCCTCACAGAAGAACTGGAGCTCATGCTGGGAGCTATGTTGTCTTGTTCTTTGATGTAACTTTGAAAAACTTCAATGGCACTCAAGATGCCTGGTGGAGGCAGGTTTATCCCTTCAATATCATAGCCCAACCTCTCTTCTCTTTTCTGCCAAAAGACTTCTTTCTCCTCTCTCCCATCTTACATCCTTAATTAACAGAGTATTTTCCATCATCTTTTCCACAGTCACCTGTCTTCCTTTCCAAATTATTAAGCAAGATCCAATTCTAATTTGGTAAATATTGAAATTTATCATCGACAAAAATTACTGAGCAACACTACTTATAGATGGACAGATAGATGGATAGGTGAATAAACTATTTTCCTCTGTCATTTGAATGAGAAGTAACAATGGTCTTTGATGGCACTACATGCTAATAGCAAGGAAATGCTGACTTCTTAGCAATAACTCTGTGTACTTCTGGAGTATGCTGAGCAATGGTAGAATAAAGCTCTAGACAACTAAAAATGATGGATTTTCCCTTTGAGTTGTGCAAAAGATTTCAAGGAGATGTAGGGCCAAATTTTTCAACAGTTAGTCAGAAAGAAGGCACATCCTCTGCTCTTACTCACTCTAGCAAAGTAACTAGTACATTTGTTATGTAAGAGGGTGAACTGAAACAGAAATTGTACAGGCTGTCTTAAAAAAAGAGGAATTGAGAAAAAGCATGCAGAAAACTGTCTCTAGTTTACATCACCATATTTAAGGCTGTCCTTTACTGCAGTGCGCCAGTCTTCCCTTCTTCCTCAGATTAGAAATTAATTCACATCAAGGAAAAAAATAAAATGACATCCTTTCTGATCCTGCAAACAATTCTACTTGAAAAACACTTTTTTTTTTTTTTTTTTTTTTTGCAGTTAGCCTTTGTTTCAGGATCATACCGTAAAAGTTTACATTACAGAAGGAAGTATAGAAACTTAAAGCAACAGCACAGTCCTCCTTTTGACACACAAGAGATATGGGTACCCAGACAAAGCTTATTTGTATTATTCAAGGAAATAAGGAGGCTCCTGAAGGGATCCAGTCACACACACACGCAGAGGTAGTTGAACCTTTGAGCTTAAAGAATATACTCACATAGGCAGATTTACTCATGTGCTTAAATGTTAGATGGATTAAACTGAATGGCTGAGTTATTTAATTCAGATTGTTCTGACTAGTTATAAGAGATTTTTAGTACTTGTGCCCTACTATGCATGCTAAGCAAAAATATTCAACCTAAATAAACGAGCTGAAAACTCAGGTAAATGGGATGGAAGAACATTTTTTTTGTCTACGTATTACACATTACAAAACAGCCACTGGTAAGAAAAATCTATGACAAAGCCACTGTTTCACAGAACTACTTCAACAATGTTAATCATCTTTCAGATGATGATTGGAATCATCAGCTGGCAATTTTAGTGAGCTCTATTTCAACACACTAACAAATAAGTTTCTAGTGTTCAATACAAGGCATCTTCAAGACAGTCTGTTATTTTCCCAGAGAAATGCTTTTTACTGGCAGAATAACTTGGCTTCTCCAGATGTACTAAAATAAATACATTGCAGTGCAATTGTACCATCATCTTCCTAATGTGGTTAATTTCAGATCTCCATTAAATAACAAATGGGCAGTTTTCCTCTGCAAAATTGGTCAGACACAATTCTGTAAAACAGAGTCTCAGAAAGCTACGGAAAACACTGGCTGGTTTTGACTGACCATGAATGGTTGCAAGACATCCTGAAACATCATTCACTATTTTTAATGTAAGTATTAAGGCATACCTATAGCAATTATTAGATGATAGCTTTGTTAACTTAGATTTCTCATTTAAGTACTGGATTGTCTGCAGCTGAATGCAGTCTGTCACAAAATGTTTTTATCACCTGCTTTAGTCCATCTGCAATACAGGCTCAGTCCATATGAAATTTAAAGGCTTACTTTTAAAAGATGTAGTCCATCATGAACAGATACAGTGTAAAATTGTGATCAGTTGGGTTCTGAAGTTTGTTTAGGTTTCCTTTAAATATAAAAATTCCTGTGAATAGGATATTCAAAGAAAACTAGACAGAGAAAGAACAGCTAGAGCAAGAAACCTATGGAACAGAGCTGCCAACTGAGGACCTTCATGCTGGATCTATCCAAAACCAATCATCTCAGTAACATCTCCAACACTGGACAATAACAGGAGGTTATGAAAGGAGAAGAAACAAAGGAGCGGACATACAGTGCCATTGGTGCCCTTCCAATCAGATACAGTTTACAGATACAGAACTTCCTGAATCAAGCATAAGGTAACACTTCTGAAGATGACTACATGTACAAATGATGTTAAATTTGGATCTCTGAAAACAGTGAGGTACAGGTTACCAAAGAAACTATATTAAGGGTTTCAAGGACAGCAATAAAATGAAATGATTGCATATAGAAGACTGCTGTGACAAGAGACATAATGAAAAGTGAAAAGGAAGTTAAAAAATTAGGGAGATGTGATTAGAAAAGAAGGAAATTACCTTGTGGAAATAAGTTGAAAAGAGCATGGATTTACAACACAGGTGATTGAAGAGAGCTGGGAATCAATCAGGCAATAAGAAAACCTGACACTGCCCTTCAAAGCTGAGGATAGTTGCCAGTGTCTTTCCTATTAAATATATGTAGGTCATGTGTGTATCTTCCAGCTCCCATTAATACCAGTGAGGGTCACCAGTATATATCTTCCACCATTGCTATGATTTATCCATATCTTCTCTTCTGCCATTGTGTCACTAAGATTTATCTTATCCACTACCTTTGCAATGAAATTTATCTAAGATGCATAGCTACAATTAACACGGGATCTAATACATTTTTACTTCCTATTGGCACAAGAATGAGAAGTGAAGCTTGAAAATGTTATTCTCAGTGTGGTGCACATGTATTTATTGCATAACAAAGTCAAAACACTGTCCTCTAGGCCTCAGTGACAGGGTATAATAGGCACTTATATTTTGTAAAATACATGAACATGAACAAAGAATGAAGCAAAAGGGAGAACCATGTAGCATATACATCCACTGAAAATTGGACATGTGAAAGCCAGAATGAGTCTTCTGGGAAGAAAAAAAAAAGTACATGTGTAAAGTTTCTTGTCTTAATATAATACACAATGAAGGATAAACTCTACATGCTTGATCTTAGGCATCCCAATACACTGCTCTAAAATTTGGATTAAGCTTGAAGATGTTGAGAAAATATAGCCCCTTGGAATCTAAAAGCAGTTTTCTCCTTTTGCCCAGGCTCCACTTCATAGTTACCTAAATATACCAGCAGGCAATTCTGACATGTCTTTGCTTAAATGTGGTTATATAAAGTAATACAGAAATAAGTTTTGGCTTTCCTGCAAATGTGCATAATGGAAAGACAAACATTATTAAAAAGACCATCATTTTTAGTGATTAAAATAATCCACAACAGAAAAAAAAAATCTTCTGTAACTTTCCAAGTTCTCATTTATCATAGTTTTGCAAAAAGAAGCCACAGTAATTTCATTTTTCTTGACTTCTATTAAAAAGATCAATACATATGATTCCAAAGAGTCTCGGCTCATGAAAAGATGGAGCTAGTCTGTAATCACATCTGAAAGTATTGGTTGTCATTAGCAGTAAGATTGATCTGTAAAGACAGTCAGCCCAGAGTGAAAGTACTTAAAAATTTCCATTGGGCTATTGCTGAACAACACTGCCCAGCAACCTTTCACCTTGCAGATAATTAAATACAGATAACGAATTACCATATTAGAAGGAAGAATTGCTTCGAGGATATTCAATAGATGCCCACTTTAGTAAAGCAGTTCCAAATCTCAGAATAATGATTTTGTTTTGTGCATAAAACCTAATGAGCTCCGACAGTATAAAGTCATTTTTCAACATGCCTTTAAATTTGACTTGTCAGATAAGATATTAATAAGTCACCTGAGGTACAAAGATTGCTAATGGTCTGCAGCATGATCATCGCAAGTCTTCATACCTGCATGGATGTGAGAAGAGGATCAAGTGGGCTTAGCAAGAAACTTCTCCTAGGAGCCAGAGAGAAATTCCAATCCTACTGAAACTCCTTGGCTTGGATGAAAATTAGGAACTTCCCCTGCATTTGCCCTACCACCCAGCAGCTGACCCTGCCACGGCACAGGAATCTTCTGTGGCCCTCTGTGGCCTGGGCCCAGGCCCTTATGTCTGCCCCTGCCCCAGAAAGGTGCAGCAGGGCCAGACTCCAGCTCCATAAGCCATGCCGTGCCCAGGCATGGGCTCTGATGAGATAGGCCCATGTCCTGGCCAGCTCCATCCCCATGGAAGTGCCCAGAGACTGCTGGCCACTCTGTTGCTGGTTGGGGTGGTGGGACAGCCCTGGCTGCTTTCATGGAATACACCCCCTCCAAACAGCTCTGTGCATGGGCATGCAGAGAAGGCCAAGCAATCTTCAAGCTCTGCCTCAGAGTGTGTCCTCTAATTACATCCTGCTGCAGCTAAGTAGAAGGAAGGGGATACCTCCACAGACCCCACCAGGGATGAGGTTCACCTACAGGTTTCTTGCTTGTTTGTAGATCCAGTGCAGCTTGAGTGAAATCTCCTCAAGGTATAGAATAAGACTATGTTTGAAACTAAAAACAAGCAAAATTTCAGTAAGTTATTAGAGCTGAGATTTTAACATATTTGAATTCAATCAAATTACTTGAAACACATCATGAGGGAAGAACCAGCAATCCTAGAGTTTTTAGCATCCTGTGTGTGAGCTAACAGACCTAGAGATGAGGGGGAAGAAGGAGGAGATGAGAGAAAAAATCTGACAGAGAACAGAATGTGAAATGTCAGTGTAGTTCTGAAAAGAGAAAGGAAATAACAGTTTTGGTAGCTGCCGTAATTTGGGATGCTATTGGGTCAACACAGAGCTAGGAATCATAATTTTGTAGCATCCAGAAAAGCAAGTACTCATTTATCAATGGACAGAAGCACAGATATTAAGATCCTGAATTCTACTTGTGATCTCATGAGCCCACACAAAAAAAATACACAGCCAGGAACATCGCATTCCCCTTGACATCCAAACAATTCCAGAAGCGTGTTTATAAAAGCTTTATGTGACTGCTTTGTGTAAGCAATAAATTCAGTAAATGAAGTGTAATTCAGAACAAGGCTGCTAAGTCTGGGAAGGATATGCTCAAGATTTTTGCAGAAAACATTGTAATGCAAGAAAAGCTATTTTTTATGGATTCAAAATAAAATAATGTAGGAGAGCATGTTTTTATGGAAATACCATAAGGTAAGAATGCTCTGTTTCTTGGTATTTCCTGTAAAAATACCAGGGAGAAGGTGTTTTCTTATGTAATTCCAGTGAAGAATAATGAATCTGGAAAGGAATTATTATTCTTTCAAAAGCTAAAATTATATTTCCCTTCTAAAATGTGGCTAATGCTTCCAAATTAGATCTTGGGGTATTACTTTGCTTCTACCAAAAATCCATCTCAATCCTATGACAGGGGAGCATTGTTTCAGGTGGCACTTTCTAACCTTCCATTTTCTCCTAATACCATCACAGATAAATAAACAGTTTTGATTTAAAAGCTAGTTAAAGCTGATATGTAACTGTGAAAAATTACCTCTTATGCCATTTGATAAAGCCAGGCATTTAGAAGTAAGGAAAAGAAGAGATGCGGACACTGCTAGTTTCATATTGGCCAGTAGGTGAATCTAAAAACCTCAGACAGTTCAAACAGTGCCATCTGTGGCTGATTTCCCACCACCCACCTACCCATATGAGCCACTCAGGGAGCTTGGCAGGAGCTTATATAAATGGAGAGTGTTGCAGTAGTTCTGTTCAGCCATATCCTGCTCCTAGTACAACCTACAGGCTATGGCTGAAACTATTAATTGAATATTACTGATTTAAGAGTTCCATGTGGTCCTATCAATCTGTGTCACTGACGGGTTCACAGCTGATGGTTGTTTTTAAGAACAGTTTTATGTTTTTGGTTTGGAATTTCTTGATTAAATATTCTGTAGCTAGAGTCAGAGTGACAGTCCTTGTGTTGGGGTGAAATGTTCACTTCTTCATAATTGATAAGACTGATAGTTGCATTTATCATGTGGTTAGTGTGAGATTAATGAACTTAATCTCCCTAGTGCTCAAATTTTGTCTTAAAATCCTTTATGCAAATAATACAATAACTATCTTACCAAATTAGTCCTTTTCAATCACACATAAGTACAGAAAGTACAAGTTGTTCCTTTGGAGACCACCTTATTCAATACTGACTTGTCAAGAGCCTTTCCCTTGTCTTATAGGAAACCTGTCCACAATATGAGAACAGGATGGAAGTAGAGGATCTTGCACCAGATTCCATTGCATTTTTCACCTCAGCAGCTAGCTGGTCTCAGTCTTCGAATAAAGCACGGGAATAGCATGGGTTTAAGTTTAGAGTTCATGGGTTCTCTTCATTAATGTTTCTGTGTCCCTGAGGTCAAGGGATACTTTTAAAGCTGACAGATTTAGAAAAGGTCTTCCTAAACTAAAAAGATCCAAAGAAGACAAGTCCTAATGGATTTAACTTGTAACTTTGATCACTTAGAAATTAACAATTTTAATCTTGAAGGATTCAACGGTGTCAAAGTCCAACTTCCATACAGCTATCATTTTTAGCATTCCTCGTACAAAATAATTTTGGAATTAGGAGGCAGTCTGTGCACGCTAGTAGCACTAGCATTGGTTCATGTTTAATAATCTGCAAGAGAAGTGCTGCAAACTGTCCAGAGTGAGGTGCAAGGCAGGGGGACAAGGAAGGAAGATTGGTTTCTACAATGCATTTGAGTATGACACCAATTTATTTCCTAAACATGAACATTAACATGAATGTAAACATTTTTGGATAGTTTTTAAATGAGATATTGTACAGGGTAACCTGACAGAACTTACATTTTGTTTACAGATCTGACTGGACAAAACTTGCACTGTATCACCAGAAACTTGGAACAAGTGCTGCTCTCAGTAATTCCTTTGTCTCTTAATTTCAGCACAGATGTGTGTTCCACAGTCAAAGTCTAGGCAATGGCTGGACAGCAAATTGCACTGAAAACATTTTTCTTTTCCTAAAGCAAACTCAGGGAGAAACATTTATTTAATAAAATGGAAAATCAATATAATTTTAATTTTAAGAAGCCAGAGCCAATGCCAAGCTGTCCTTTAAGGAAGCCTGATAAGAATTCATGACCTTTTTTTTTTTGTTTGTTTCTTTTGGTAAGAAAAAAAATAAAATTACACCCAGCATTGATTTAACGATTCTTTTCCAAGTTTTTTTAGAGTCTGAAAGTTTTGTTCATGACTGTTACTTCAGTATCTTCTTCTGCAAATTTTGCTTGATCATCATGTATATACTGCTTCAAAATTACTTCCGATTTTGAATTAATTTACGCAGAAAGAAAAACAGGCAGCACGAGTACTGCAGTTATGCATATTGCAGGCTGTAATGTTTTCAACAATTTAAGCATACCGGCAAAAATTCAAGTCAGTTTGAGAGACATGTTGGAAGCAATAGAGAAGATAGTTCACAAGTTCTTAACAGGAAGAAAAGAAAGAAAAAAAAAACAAGAAAAAGAAGGAAAATAATAGTTAAAGTGAGATTACACTGGAACATATCTGTTGTTGAAAGATATGCTAGGACTGGAAAAATACAGCAAGCAGCACAGAAAAGTTTCATTTCATTGAGTTACTAGTTCATTTAACTATTTCTCATATTTCTGTAGCTTACATCTTCTAATCATGTTTCCTACAGAGCTCTTGATTGTCATGACTGATTCAAACAACCCAAATGTTTACACTCCATTAATCCCAACACAGAAAGAAGCAGCTGTACATGAATGTGTCCAAGCCACGCAGATAGAGTTCTATCAGTTATGAACCACTTTCTTAGCACCAACTCAGCACCTATTTGGAGAAGGCCTACTGAAAGCAACAGAGCTAGAACATATATGTCTCTTCTCTCCCAGGAAACATGAGGATTAAGTCCTTGTTACAGTTGTTAGTGATCTAAATAGTGAATTTGTTTACATGACTTGGTGCATAAAATCAGACAATTCCAAGTGCCTTGTGGGGCATGTAAAGAGAGGAGGCCAAAGAATTTTGGCCTACTGAGTGGAAACGCTCCTAAATCAAATGTCTGGGACTTTAGCCTGAATAGAGTGATGGCTCTCATGGGTAAGGAAGAACCAATACTCTTACTGTGAAGGGCTCTGAGTCACAAATGACCTCCCAGGGTGCTTATGAGGCATTGCCCTTTTTATGATCTGAAGGAAAGCTATGGCTGACCCTCTTGTTTAGCACAATATTTTTTTTATTATCTTCTGACCTGATTTTTCTTTGGAACTAGTATTGAACCACACAATGGAAATTATCACACTCTTACAAGATCAAAGTCCTTAACATAACATCATATTGGAGAAGTCAACAGAGACCTTAAAGACCACATCCAAATACAGATGTCAGAATCAGAAAGAGACTCTAAGATTAGACATATTTGAATGTGATTAAAACTGGAACCTAGGAAAGCCCTGCATAGTTTAGTTAATAAAATCACATCCTGTTAAACACCAAATGAAGTATTTTAAAAGTAAATAAATAGGTGGACTAACACGCATTCACTGAATGTTTTATTTCTGGATTGAAAGTATGAAACTAGGATCCATCCTTATATAATATGTTTATATGTATAAATCATGATGTAATCTCTCTAACACAGCTGAGGACATAGCTAGCTCTGTTAATGGTTTATTTCCCTCTGCAGAGGTCTGAAGGCTAGTGAGTCGGCCCTCCCAAACTTAGAAGTTTATTTTCCCTTCAAGCCATGCCAAGGTCAGGCTGCCACCACTGCAGGTTTGGGTGACCTATATAAGTCCCACTGCTCTTCTCAGGATTTGGAGCAGACTGCTCCAAAGTCCAGTAACCAAAGGAACTGATGAAACCATAATATACATAAAGTCAAATTTAACTGCTTTTGCGTGCAGCATGTTTTCCTTGGGTTGAGGTTTGACTATGCAAAGGACTTTTAAATGTGTGATATGGATGACATGAATTATTTGCTTTCTTGTTTGCTGAGGAAGAAAGAAAAGTGGAATATTGTTTCAGTGCCTTTAACTGCTCTTTTCTCAAGTGTCAAATTAAGGATCATCTGACCTGCAACAAGCTCCCCTTCAGGCAGGAAGTTTGAATAGTTTTCAAGGGTGTATGTGTGTGAGAGAGCTGTCTTATCCTCTAGTCCTTTATATATATTATTTATATTCACTTGAATCCAGAGAGGGTCTAGTTAGAGACCTAAAAATAAATTATCTGCTGCTGGAGTTCTCCACCCTTACTGACAGTCGAGGTAGCAAGAGTAACACGTTTATATATAAACCAAGGGAATAGATCCATAATTAATCCAGCTTCAGTAACAGTACCAAAATTAACCAGGGAATGAGATGTGTCATAAGTTTTATGAAAAAGATGGTTTTGTCACCAGTGTGTTGGCATAATATCATAGAATCATAGAATCACAGAAGGGTTTGGGTCGGAAGGTACCTCAAAGCCCACCCAGCCCCAACCCCTGCCATGGGCAGGGCTGCCCCCCACCAGCTCAGGCTGCCCAGGGCCCCATCCAACCTGGCCGTGAGCGCCTCCAGGGATGGGGCACCACGGCTTCTCTGCGCAGCCTGTACCAGCACCTCACCACCCTCTGGGGAAAGAATTTCTTACTAACATCTAAACTAAATCTACCATCTTTTAGTTTAAAACCATTTCGCTTTGCGCTTAGTATTTTTGCTGTGATGGAGATGATTTAGAGGAATAATTTTGCTGAAGCCATATATTAAAAACTATGTTAACTTAGATAAAATCAAATGACTGAGAAAGGACAAAGTCATAACATTTCTTCCACAAGCATATGTGTTTTTTCCCGCTCTTATCCTCATCAGCATTTTAAGATATTCTAGAATTCTGTGTTACAGTGTCTATACTGCTGTCTTGTCTTCTAGAATATGCTGGAGTGAGTCTTATTCTACCTGGCATGCAAGTATTCATCTTCACACCTTACTGAAACAATCATCAGACTTTCCCTCAGTGGGAGTATTCATACATACACAGGTTACGCTTGTAATTTATGAGCCCAAGATAAGTAATAAGAGTGCTTTCAAAAGCCATGTCCTGTCAGAAGGAAGGTTCCCTGAAGGAAATATTCATGCCTGTAGTAATTTTTTTTCAGTATTCAAAGTATTTCCTTTTTGTATGGGATTCTCAGAAATGTTAATATGGGGTAATAGCTGAGAACTGCAAACAGTCCTGAATGCAGAAGCAACACGCGCATACGTGTTCTGGTTGTACTGCATCTCTAGGCTATAGATGTCTTCTAGGCTTATATATCAATTGACTTTGAAATTTGTGAAAGCAGGCAGATTTTTGTAGCCCTTAATGTGATATAATGGCATGAATTTTAAGGCTGTCAGCCCTTTTGGTGCAATTTAATACAGGCTGGTTAAAAGGAGCAATAGGAAATCTATGTGAGCAGTTTCCAGCTGTCAGCTCCAATTTGCCGTGACAGCCCATGATACAGACAACCTGCACTGCTACTGAGCAGTTTTGACCACCTCCAAAAAGGGCTGATTTGAATGTGCACCCTCTCTGGATCCTCTCTTGAAAGCTCCTGGTAAAAGCTATCCAGTTCTGTAGTGAAAGAGGAGAGCAGAAAACTTGCAGCCCCTTGGAGGATGCTGAGCTGCAGCCAGCAAAGAGATCCCATCTATCAGTGTAAGTGGTTCCATGAGGATTGGTGCCTGGGGCCCAGCACCTTGCCTGCACACAGCGGTACTGGAAGCCACTGGGGTCTCTATAACCCCTCTTTATCCTCTGCACAGTATTGGATTTGCGTGCATTTGTGACACACTCATCTACTACGCCAGTTTTCACCTTGTTTCATCTCCTTTCCTTTCAGTCTAAGAGAGTTGTAAAAAATTGTGGGTCTGGTCCATAGACAGGTGCCTGACAATAATGGAAATTTCTCAGGTCACACATCTCGGTGAAGGGGCCAGGGTCTATTTCTGACTAACAACTTCAAACTCTTCTTCCTTTAATGAATACTAAGGAGTTAATTCCCTACAGTACTACAACAATTATTATTACATGAGCACAGAACACAGTACACATCATTCATTTTCCTTGCTTAAGTGTAATATCATACTGCTCTTTTCTCCATTAGTTATAGCCATCTATTGGTAACTTTAAAATCAGGCTTTGGCACACCATACAAATAACAATACATTTATGCAATTGAATGCCTATGCAGTAATTCAATCAAGGGAGTTCTGCTGCTGGTCATAAACTACTTAAGCTGTTTGACTCTCAGCTTAAGACATCAGCAAAAGTCCTTGACTGAATTACAGCCTTAGATTTACCTGCACATTTTGGTGTTATTCAGTGCTACCTGTATATGTGGTGAAACGTCTGATACGACGTGTAAATTTTGTACTGCTGCCAAAATAAACTGCATTTTTATCTAGGTGAAATTTTATGGTACTGACATTAAGGGAAGTTTTACCTCAGATTTTGTTGAGCCTGCAGCCCTTTTGCCTTTGATAACCATGTTGTAGTTACAGATCTGTAACTAGTCTGCTGTTATTCACAGCACTCCTAAAGACAGCTAATCCCTTTCATTAAGTCAAACAATATTGGAATTAATAATGGATAAATCTGTGGGGATACAAGACCTCCTTTAGGTCTGACAAAGACTCAATGGGCAATGTACTAAGTTCACACATACAGCTACAGCTCTGAGCATAAGCTAAGTGCCACAGCTTGGGAGGAGAGCTCCTAAATGCACACCAGCAAAGTGCCTGCAGTGATACACGGCGGGGACAGAACTCATCTAGTGTAGCATTTTAAACTATTAGTTTGAGTTCGTGAGTTTGATGCATCATTCACTCTTGAAGCAATGCCATTTCAGAAGAGATCTGTTGTCTAATACAGAGGCTGGAAACGTCCCTGACAAGAATCCAGAGCTCAGACTGCCTCCTTGGTATATGCTTCCATTAGCAGTCCCATGCACATCCCACTCTCAATTCCCAGAGTAGAGAGCATGTCAGGACAAGCTGTGGACTGGCCAGGAAAAAAAAAAAAATAAAAGAATCATTTTTTTTCCCTCCCAAAAGAGCAGGACTCATACAGAGTAGGAGAAACAGCACAGACATCTCAAAATGTAGATTTGGACAGAAAACTTATATGGCCCCTAGGAGCTCAGCTTCCGGTCCCTCAGACAGATCTGGTACTCGTATCAGTGTTTTTTGCCAGCTACAGATTAACAAAACCATCTGCTCCTATTGCACGTGTAAACTAGGCTGTCATTCAAGGCAGGCAAACACTTCCTGGCTGCTCCTGGTGCAAGCAGCTCTGGGCCAGGAGCGGATATTTTCCCGTTTGCCATTAGAAAGCATCGCACACCCCCAACCCTCCCCACAGAGCACACAGGGACATTGCAATGGTTTTAGGGCAGTTCCTGAGGCATACTGGGGTAAGGACAGTGGCATCGCAGCAGGGCCATTCTCCAGTGGAAGCAGTGCACAGCTGTGAGGTGCTGAGATCTATGGTTTTATGAGCTCAGAGGAGAATGTATGTTAGATGGTTAGCTGGGATAGCTTTTCTTAGCCTCTGGAGATGAAAGTGGGTGTCCGTCCCAGTAGTAATGTGCAATACCAGTGGCAGCAGGGATGTTTTCATAGAATCATAGGATCATTTGAGTTGGAAGGGACCCTTAAAGGCCATCTGGTCCAAATCCCCCACAGTGAGGAGGGACACCTACAGCTCCATCAGGTACTCAGAGCCCCGTCCCCAAAGCCTGAGCTCCACATGTGAACACCAGCAAACCCTGCCTGTGACTGTGAAGAACGCTCCTCAGCCTTTTTCTGTCTGTGCAGTGCATAAATTACAGCAGCTTGCACTGTTTCTCACATTGGAATCAGTAGATCTAAAGACAGAGCAAAGGACCTCTTGGAGTATAACATACAGTATCTTCAAATATGCCACAATATTTCTTTTTTGGAGTAATTTTGGAAGAGAAGTAGTAGTACTCTGGTATTTTTTTAAGTCCACAATCTTCAGAAAAACCACATAACAGAAAATGGAATATTGTGAGCAGCCCACATAATTACTCATGATAGATAACTGTATTAAAAATTAAACATAAATTATTGGAGGCATTACAGTGTTGGCACAAGATAAAAAAGGTGCTTTATATTACTGAAAGGTTTAGCTAACTGCTTGAAAGTTTGGCTCAGTAGAAAGGAGGCTAGCCTGGATAAATTGAAAGCATTTATTGTTTGAAATATGGATTTTAATATAGCACAGCACAACCCCAAAACATCAGTCCTTTTCAGTACAGTTAAAGTAAGATGGATCTTGCAGATTTAAGTAGCCAGCAAGATGCTCTTTGGCAGTAAGAAGCAGGAGAATCAGCAAAGGAGTCTCCTTGGAGCCACTCCACATCTTTGGAGGAGGACTCTTACTTCTTCCCCAGGGCTCCCCAGAGCCCTGCCCGGCTGCTTTATATTTGAGCACTGGGACACACTCCTGGCACTGGCACCAGAACACCCATTCTGCTCCGAGGACACTGAATTGTCAGACGGAAGGGAAAAAGCCTTGTGCTGGGAGTTTCCGTGACTTTCAGTGATCAGAGAATTTAAAGTGTTTACAAATGTCCTCGTGATTTTTAATTAAAGTAAAAAAAAAAGAAATAAAAACCACAGAACATTAGAATCAAGTCATACTTCATATACAGTCTTTGATATTCTTACTGTATAAAAATTTATCATGCAGAATGGAGAGGGAAGAATGCAAGAACATAGCTATTCCAAAATCTATCAGTTTACTTAGCTATCTCAAGCAGGAGATTTCTTTTTGCTTTGGGTTTAAACAGAACAACAGTAGGCAGGGACTACAGTGTTGATAAACATTACAAAGTAAGGTTATCTAAACATGCAGGCTGCTCCGAAAGTAATGCCTCCTATTTATTTCCATGGACACTACAATAGATACAAAGAGCCCAATCCCACTATATTAAATGATCAAATTGTCAGCTACAAAACACCATTTGTCGACATAGTCACCACTGTTAGTTCTGCATTTTTCCAGAAATGAACAAGAGTCTGCATGTTGCATTCGTAAAAGTCTGCACCAGTGGAAGTGATCCACTGTCACCATCGCCACCGCTGAAACGCACCACCCACCCCTCACTGTGTTCCCATCCACTGTTTGGTCTACATAAACGTTCAGCAAGCATCAGTGAATGTCAGTGGGTTCCATTTTTTCCACACGGAGGATTTCAATGACACAGCTTTGCTCCATACACACTTCCCTGTCAGACACCATTCTGTCAGACTGCCCCTCTGCTGCCATCTGTCACACAGCAACAAAATGTAACGGAATATAGGTGGGAAGGTTCAGCCTTTGCTGCCACACCACTAACACCCACCTCTGATGTTGTGGATCAACATAATAAAATAGGAGGCATTACTTTCAGAGCAACCCTCTTAATTTTCCAGCTGTCCACAGGACAAAAATTGCTGTTTTTGTCTCCAAGCTCTTAGGTGATTTTTAGCTTATACAGAGAAGAGAGAGGCTCTGGAAAAAAAAAATTGTTCTCAGACTGATCAAATATAGAAACTGAGATTCTAGAGCAACATTTGACCCTGTGAACATCGTTTTCCTCCACCCCTGCTCCCAGCAGACAGATTCCTCGAGTGTGCAGTATCATGCCACAGTGCACACACTGTCCCACTGCTTCCCCCTCCCAATGTTACCACTGCCCATTCTCAGCACCACATGACACAACCAAGCAGCATGTTGGGTGTCATGTGCAGACCAGCCCATGAGCTGCAAGTGCTGTTTATTTGAATGCATAAGCATTTGTCTAGCAAGCTGGGACAGTGAGCTCACTGTACCAGACATGGCATTCACTCCTTCCTGTGTCCTTTTACCCCTGCAAGTGTGACTCAGATGTTTCCAGAGAAAAAAAAATAAAAAATAAGATGTGAGACCGCATGTCTCATCTTTCAGAAAAGACCCTTTCAAAGAGGAAAGCCTGAGCAGCAGCCCTGAGGAACTCTGCTCTCAGATGTGTGTTATCTGTAAGAAAAGCAGTGGTGATAATGATGGATCTGTGGAAAAATTGCTATGAAAATACCACAATAAACTGTTTCTGCAGTGGCCACTGCAATCCTGAGATAGCAGAAACTCCTTCAGAAATTCCAAACAGGTCTTACTCACCCGAGAAATGTCAGTGAGAAGCCGCTCTGCGCCCAGCTGTGGGTTTCATGGCAATAGGCTACATCTGCCAAACCTGATCCCTGGCTGAGGAATCCCATGTGTTGAGGCAGGAGCACAGCCACAGCCTAGCCAAAGCAAAAGGGATTTCCTCCAGCTTGTGTCACAGGAAAGGTCCAACAGAGGCTCTCCCAAACCTAGTTTATAAAACCTCAACCATGGGAGTTTCTCGACCCTTACTATTTGGCACTGATTGCTAGTCCTCTGACTAATCAGCACACATTTTTCTAACCATGTTCTACGAAGGTCTCACAGTAAGCAGAGCTAATATCTGCAGCTCTGTTTTTAGGAGACACTAACTAGGTCCAAGCGAGACACTTTCCTTCTTCCCAAGGTATAAATTCCCCCTCCTCTCTCATTTATCAGATCCTGGAGTGCATCCAGAGAAGGGCAGTGGAGCTGTGAGGGGTCTGGAGCACAAGTCTGATGGGGAGCAGCTGAGGTAACTGGGGTTGTTCAGTCTGGAGAAGAGGAGGCTCAGGAGAGACCTTATCGCTCTCTACAACCACCTGAAAGGAGGCTGTGACAAGGTGGAGGTCAGCCTCTTCTCCTGCATAACCATCAATAGGATGAGAGAGAATGGCCTCAAGTTGCACCAGGGGAGGTTCAGGTTGGATATTAGGAGAAATTTCTTCTCAGAAAGAGAGGTAAACCTCTCACAGCACAGGCTGCCCAGGGAGGTGGTGGAGTCACCATCCCTGGAGGTGTTCAAGAGCCGTATGGATGTGGCTCTGAGGGACATGGTCAGTGGGCATGGGGGGGGTGAGTTGACAGTTAAACTAGGTGACCTTACTGGTCTTTTCCAACCTCAATGATTCTATGAGTCTATGATTTCAGCCTCCTACACAGACCAGAACAAGCCAAAGGTGCTGTGGTTTCCACTTGTTTCCCATGGTTTCCCTGAGCCTCACTGCTATGGCCAGGAGAAGGAGGCCAGCCTACCTCCTGCAGACACTCTTGGGTCACACTCAGCTCCCCTAAAAGCACCCCCAGCACAGAGGGGAAGCACAGAGGAATCATAAAATGGCTCAAGTTGGAAGGGACCTCAAAGATCCAGCCCCTCTGCTGCAGGCCAAGATGCCAATTACTAAGGCTGAACAAGACCAGCTCCCTCAGTCTGTCTTCACAGGAGAGGTGCTCCAGCCCTTCGATCAACTTTGTGGCCCTCTGGACCTGCTCCAGCAGCTCCATGTCTTTCTTGTGCTGAGGGCCCAGACCTCGACACGGCGGATGGAGCCTCATGAGGGCAGAGCAGAGGGGAACAATCACCTCCCTCACCCTGCTGGCCACATCTCTTCTGATGCAGCTCAGGATACTGTTGAACTTAAAGGAACGACGATCTACCTCACACTCTCTGTGCCCATGAAGGAATCTTTGCGGGCCACTTGACAGTTGTGCTGTATCTGTCCCATAGCTTTAGGCACCATATTGTAAGGCACCACAGATCTGTCCCACTAGAACTCCTTTACTGTCAGTCCTTGCAAAAAAATGTTGAGTTTTGGAATTTTTTCTCTTCTTGTCTTCTGAAGAGGGCAGTGTGCTGTAAGGTGAAAAAATGGAGTCTCCCCATCAAAGTACATAATGCATTTTCACTTCAGCTGCGAACCTGAGCAGGACAAGAATTGGAGCAAAGAAAGGAGTAAAGTGTTACATGAAAAATGGTGAGGTTATTAAAAATTTATAGAGGAGAGGATCCAAATGCAGTAATGAGGCATCACACAAAGGCAATGGAGTACTTAGCGCTAAAATCCTTTCTACATGCTATTTGGTTACCATCTTATCTACATGACACCCATTAGCATCTGATAATAGTAACTAATCAGCTGTTCTGCCTTCCTTTATTTTCCTTCAGAAAATATCTTCGTCGGTGTGCAGTCCCTCCCCACAACAATATCACACACTAAATAATTCATAGAATTAAAGCCCTGCCATGCAGCCCTGATGTCACTTCCTCCCAAACTGATCTTATCCATGAGGAACGCTTCAAGCCTGCATGTGTGCTGCTCCCACCAAACTGCAAAAGAAGACCACAGTTGGTAGAGGCAACTGCCCCCTTCCATTATTCAAGTTTTGGGCACTGCCTGGATTAGGGCTGGAATATGTTTCTTGCAGCACTGGAATATGTTTCTTGCAACACTGAAGGAGAGTGCCACCCATGGGCTCTACCCAGTGGTTGGAGAAGTCATCAGGTTTGAGTGATAAGGGCTTGTGAGCACAAACAAAAGGCATAAACCATGCCGCTCACATTAAATTTGGTATTTCTAACCTAGGGCAAGAGACCGCCACCTGGCTGAGAAGTGCTATCACTCTTACGTGCTCAAAATGTGAGAATCCAAGCGGGTCTTTCAACATAAGTCCGTGATGATTTCCAGCTATAAAAAGAACATGACTGTTTTGTTTGTTTTGTGGTTGAAGCTTTGAACTGCTGCACTGGAACGTGGGATCCTGGGCTCCCTATCCGGAGCAGACACAGAGTTGCCATGTGATTAAGACAAGTCCTTTTTTCTCTGTTTCATTTCCCCATCTATAAAATGGTAGTGATAAGAGCTATACAAATATCTGACTTTTTAACTCAGAAGCAACCTGAGCAGCCAAGACCCTCGTGTCAATCTGAAATTTTTAAAATGTCACATCCTAGAGAAGTTTGAAGTGAAAAATTCTTTCACCATGAAAGTTCCAAGCAGTTTCACCATGAGAAAGGGAATTAGAGAGCTTTTGTTTGGAGCTCGTAACCATGAGATACGTAGATTTTAGTGAACTTAATTCAGTAATTTTTTCACAAATATGACATTGACCAAAAAAAAAAATGACAGGCAAGAAACTCAATGTTCTTTCTCTTGCTTGTCTATTTAGATTGTGCATCCTTCAGGGAAAAAATATCTAAGTCATAATGTAATTAGTATTACAGCTATCTAAGTATATAGATATCAAATGAACTTTGTACAGTTTTGCAAAGTATAAATTGAGCCTGTTCTAGGATCACAGTTTATCAATTTTCAGCAATGCATTGGCACATGTAAATAGCCTTTAAAAAAGCCAGTTACCGCTAAAAATGTTCTTCAGATGTTTGCTCTTGCAAGATGCTGAATGTTCCCAGGGGACTGGAGTAGAGGGTAGTAGGAATTCACGTTGTCTTTTAGGGCAAACAAATTCAGGAACAGCAGTGCCTTCAAGGGTGAAACTAGTGCTTGCTGACTAGGCAATGACCTCCATGCAAAGCCTCAAAAATTGCAGAGAGGAAATGAGATAATAAGCACAAATATCTGTCCTTCTAGTTTAAGCCTGAGGATGTGGTTTCATCACCTTCTTCTCTTCCAAATGGAGAAGGGTGCACTTTGTATTATCCCAAGTATTACCACAGACGGATTGCCAGAAATGATGTTGGAGCATTCAAGACACTGATTGAGTCACTGTGGGACATCCTTTGCCTTGAAATCTGAGGAAGCTCAGCATCTCTGGTTTCTGATGTGCCTCTGCTCCACTTTCACCATCTCTGAAAGGGAGGTAAAAGCAGGAGGCTGTGAGGATTAATTCACTTACATGGTAGAAGTAGGGCACAAATACTGAGCCATACCGAAGTGCAAGTGGGATGGTATCATCATTTCCTAGACGGTATTTCCATAAATAACTCCGTGCACAGACACCATTAGGTACATTCCTTTGCTACTACTGTGTAGCAATCATTTTGTCAATGGCACGAATCTTCCCTGCTGTTGAACTGGACTTCCACAGTAACAAACTGCAGTGGTAAGATTGACTGAGGCTCATGTCAGACTCCTCTTACACTCGGTGAAACTAAAATTTTAAGGCACAGTTCACTTTGCCTTTCAATTCACCTACTGTAGACATCGCTGTTACGGCAAGAGGATAATCACCCTGATAGTGTCCTTTTTTCCCTACTAACTGCAAAGGGACCCTTATGGGAGCTACTTGGGCATGCATGTTTACGTTGTAGACCCCTGCAAGTCATTTAACTCCTACTCACTCACTACAGTGGACTCCTATTAATAAGCCTGTTTCCTAACCCACAAGCACAGTGACCACATCAAAGGAGAAAAAACAGTTTTCCAACAAAATCAAGGCTCATATTTTGAGAATCAACATTATCAATTTCATAGCTTATTCATCTGCCCAATAAATGAAGCCATGACCAAACCTGTTATCTGAATCGTAACCAGTATCAAAAGGCCACAACATCATGTCCATCATGTCATCCCGTCTTTCATACCGAAGAACTACATGGTTTCAGAGGAAGAAAACAATTCATGTGGATTGATAACAATAAGCAGTGTGGGAACTTAAATTACAATGGAGGATGAAGGTAGAAGACTAATACAAAGTCATCTTTCCAGTGAGTTTTTTAGTGAGATATAATTTCAATTCAAACTTTTAACGTTTGCTATATGAATTAACTTTTAGTGGAATTACTGTTTATTCTTTAAAATATACTCTGTGTTACCTCTATAGGTAGCATTTCTCTATAGACATAAATATGATGATAAGAAAACTCAGTAAAATCCATCAGCAAGGACCAGTGTCAGCTAGCTCTCCTAAAATGCTGCTTGGAATTCAGCAACAGACATTAACGCACTCAGGGATTTTGCTTCAATCAGCTTATCTAGTGGAATATTTCCTGGTAACATCCAATAAACAGCCTGTGAACAGAACTAGGTATTGATATACCTTTTGCCCTCCTAGCCGAGACTTCACAAAACTGGCAGTTTGCCATGTATGAGCCATGGAGCCAAACCTAA
This sequence comes from Numida meleagris, assembly GCF_002078875.1. Classification (NCBI taxonomy): domain Eukaryota; kingdom Metazoa; phylum Chordata; class Aves; order Galliformes; family Numididae; genus Numida; species Numida meleagris. The sequence goes on from NC_034409.1 coordinate 104,516,595, forward strand.
CACCTCAGGCTTGAGAAGAGCCACTTAATATATGAATTCTGAATGCTCCTTAAGGAGGAGCAATGCAAAGTCCCTTATTTTACTGTCATTCCAATACCAGATATAACAACACAGACTGAATCCGCAGGTAGCCAAGATCATTTTAGCAAAGTTAATCCTCATGAGTTCAGGAGGAATTTGCTTTCACACTCATGACTCATCATGCACACCTGGAAGGTTTGCAGTTCTGTGGATGTAGACTCTTCACCCCACTTGTAAAACATTAATTTCCAGGAAAATGAAAAGCTTTTATGATTCTCATCAGGATCAGGAAAATGCTCTTTGCATACATTTACATTGCATGGTGTGTATCAGTGCCAATTTTTTCTCATTTAGAATTGCTCACCAGAAAAAAAGAAAAGCAATTTTGCAGACATACAGGCTGTTCATACTAGCAAGGATTAGCAGATAATTATTGACCACATTACATAGCTGTTCATGCAATGCATACTGCTGTTACTTCCCCACCTTCAGTGCAGGAACACTGTTTTAAACAAAGCTACATCCTGACTCTAGGTATGCAACATCATCCAGATGTGCTCCTTGGCAAGAGGGTCACCTCTGTCTACACCACAGACTAAGAGAGTGCCCGGGAAGCAGCTGGAGCGCTAGGGCTGTGCTAGCCCAGACTGCTATTACACTACTATTACTTCATTTTCTGGCTCTCTTTTGGACCACCCTAACTAGCTCTTTCAAAGCCAGAACTCCTGCCAAAGGATGGCCAGCCCTCAGCAGCATGAATACAGCCAATCCATTTGACTTAGTCTCAGTGCCAGTGACCTGTCTGTCCCAAGAATATCTAGTGAGGACATGGAGAAGACAGTGTCTGATGAGCTGAATTATCTCCCCTTAGCAAACCTGTGTAACAGCAAGGTACAGAGTGAAGAATTTATCCTTTTCCATCCTCTCTTCCCATCCAAATATCAGATCTAACTTCAATTTAGGCATCTGCAGGGAATGGAAGTTCTTCTTTTGTAGTTAGTGGGGAGATCTGTTTACAGTTCCACCATTCCCTACATTCAACTCAGGAAATTGGTTTTATTTCGCAATAGGGAGAGAAAACCGCATGCTTAGGAACTATCCAAAACTGTGCCCTCTGTGTCCCAGTCTGCCCACGATGAAATAAATCAGGATTAGTAATTATGACTGGGCAGTCACTTGATTACCCAAACATGTGACAAGACCAAAGGAGCACAACGGGACAAATGATGGCAGAAGAAACATTTCTAAATATAAACTCCATACTCCAGTGCTGCTCATGCAGATTTTGATTGCACTGCCCTGTTGTAGCAGGGATCTACACAGGCAGGCAAACATTTTTGAAAAGCTACAGTTGTGAAGTAATAGCACAGACTTATTTTAGAGCAAATTTCAAATTTATAAGCAAGACGGACACAATTCCACTCTTGCTTGGTCAGTGAAAAAAGAGATCCTGTTAGCTCTAGGTAGACTCTCCAGCACTTTCATGAGATTGTTTTTGAGCAACCTACATGCTAAGAAGAAAGAATCAGACAAAAAGTCTGCCAACAATGGATAGCTTTAAGAGAAATCTTGATCAGTTTGCAGGTATTTCATAAAGCAAAGAAGTCACTTTGGACAGATTATACATAGAATAACAGAAACATAGGATCATTAAGGTTGGAAAAGACCACTAAGATCACCTAGTCCAACCGTCAGCCCACCCCCACCATGCCCACTGACCATTTCCCTCAGTGCCACATCCACACGGCTCTTGAACGCCTCCAGGGACGATGATTCCACCACCTCCCTGGGCAGCCTGTGCCACTGCCTCACCGCTCTTTCTGAGAAGAAATGGTTCCTAATATCCAACCTGAACCTCCCCTGGCACAACTTAAAAGCATTACCTCTTGTGCTGTCGCTGTTACCTGGTCTGATAAAGTCTGATAGCTGGAATATGCAAAGGAAAAGCTGATGAAAAGATCCTGTTAAAACTCAACAGGATAGCAAATGGAAGGTGATCTGACTCTTGGTCCTGCTGAGTAGAGGTGTTAGTGCCCACAGAAAAGGAATGATTGTGTGAGTAGCAGTAAATCCCCAGCTTTTTCCTTTCTCTATCTGAGATACTGAGACTCCATGTCAGGCTCCAGGTAAGGCCACGTCAGCACCCTTCTGCCAGCATACCAGAGTCATCCACAGTCCAGGAGTCATCCATGGGGCCAAAAGCAGATGTTGAGGGTGGTGGAAAGGTGCAGAGCTTCCTGATAGGGCCATTCCACATCCTTATCCTTCAGAACCACATGACAAATGAGTTAGCCACCAGGATCTGAGATACCTGACCTTTAGGCAGGGAAAGGAAAAAAGAGCTGGTGGTAACCCTGTAGGAAGGGAGCTGGCTTTGTAAAGTGGAGCGAAGAGCAAGAGTGATTACAGCTGAGACTCTGGAGACCTAATATAAGAGAGGAGCATATCCTTGAAGCAGGAGGAACCTTGGAGAAGGGAAACTCGGGGCCTGAAGATGTCTGCTGAAGGATCCGTCCATCACTAAATAGATTGACCAGCCAAGCTGGTATTAAGTCTGATGCTTTTTTTTGTGTGTGTGTCCTTATCTTTTTATGCCAAAAATTTCAGGTATTTGGAAAAACATGTTTTTATAGAATTTTCAGACATTTCCTTTGAAAAACAGTTGCTGTTCCTTAAAGTCCAGAAGTTCTAAAATATCTCCCCAAAAGCTTTATTTTTGCAGCTCTAAGACTATCCTCTCACAGGTCCATTTTCTGTCATGTTTTGTAAATGAATATATTTAGGACGGTGTAGCTGACAAATGCTAAGCATTTCAATCTTTCCAAAGTGACTTTGTACTCATGATTTTAATTAGAAGCTGTGGCAGGCTCAAGTGGAAGGCAATCCTCTTCTGACGTGCTTGATTAATTTCCTTGCATGTAGCACTTCTCTGGAAGTCCATAAGAAATTCTGTGACCGGAGGCTATTTTTTACACTTCGAGAAGTCACAGCTAGGGTTAAGGTTGCTAAAACACACTGGAAAGATGAAGGCCAGAAGAAGGTAATATGCTGTTCTCTCTGACTTCACGAACCTCATGTTTTCTCCTTCCTGACTTGATCCATGCCAGATCACATCCCACTTATTCTTCAGGCACAATGCAGAAGATATGGAGGTCCACCTTGCCACATTTGCTTGCTCATGTTTAGTGCAGTCTGTTGACTTAATAGAGAACTAGAGAGGCTCTCCTCCAGAGGACTATGCACAAATGCTTTTCTAAATTAACTTATCACCAGTATAGCACCAGATTGCAAAATCAGGACCACAGAAGACATTCTTCTGTGAAACTCAAAAAAAAGTCTTTCATTTTATGAACTGCTCCTCCTTGACTTCATTTCCTGCCTCATTTGTTTGCTTTTCAGCAAGAGGGAGGAGTGGGAATGGGAGAAGAGAATTCGTTCCTATTTACTTGGTTGGATTTGATGATGTTTCCACAATTAATGTCCTTAAGAAATTTCTTTTTTCCTGAGGCAGCAAAGAAAACTGGGTGAGAGTTTTATTCATGGAACTGCAAGACAAGAAGATTCCAAAACTTGCTTTCCCTGGCAGAGAATTATAAGGAAAAAAAATAGATAATGAAACACCAAAGTGCAGGAAAAAATGATTATGCCTTTGTTTAAATATAGAAGCATAAAAAAGAATATGCAAATTGGGATTACTTTTTATAAAGTACAGGCAAAGAAAATGCTTCATAAATGACTGATGCCAAGTACTTCTCTATGCCTGGTGCGTCAGCAGGGTCCTGGCAGCATATCTTAAAAAAAAATACAGTGTATGTTTGTGTGCAATCAACACCCCCTTTGGCAGACACTCTTCAGACTGCTGTGTGGGCTACGCTCAGCACCCAACACATACCACAAGTGCAATATCTGTTTCTTATCTACCACAGAATGATTGTTAATACCTTTGTAGGTGAATCTTTCCTAGAAAAAATTAGCAGAGAGCATAATGGGATTCCCTGAGCACCTCTTCCATGAGTCAGGGCTGTGGAGATTAAGGCTGACTGCACAAAAATGTGAACCCTCTATGACAGAAATGTTGTAACTCAGGGAAAATAGGGTGTAGCAAAGAGTACAGACAGAATGAAGTCAAGATCAACACCAGTATGCAAGAAATGCAAAGCTAAGATGTCTATAATCCATCCTCTTGGGGGGTGCCTACTAAGTCAAGAGACAGCCATACAGGTAGTCAGATAATTTCATATGCAGTGTTAATGTTAACAAACCCAAATGGCAGAGTGGTCAAACAGAGAGGGCAGTTTTGATTTTAGAAGTATGTGAGAGAATGTCTTAAAAAATAGCATCTTTAATCCTCTGAGGCCAGTGTTAGCTAGTGTCAGTCATAAGCTACTTAAGTCCCACTGCTCAGACAGACTTCTTCCCATTCCCAAGAAGATAGCTTTTTTTCCAGCTCTGTGTGTAGTTATTTCCTCACATTCAGAAATGGAAACATAAGAAGATGCTCCTCCTATCTGTCCCATACTCACTTTTGATGCTTAAAAAGAGCAAGTCAAGTCTGGTCCTGGATGTCAAAGTAATGTTCTTATATCGTTTCATGCATGGAAATGAACAGACTTCTCAGCCGCCACAGCCACTGCAATGTGAGATGAACTGACAGAGAAGTCCAGAGTGTATTGTAGATACTCCTTTGGGAATGCCCTTCAGGACTTGTCTGAAATGGGAGGGCAGGGGATATTGCCTTAAACCTGACCACTTTTTGACAAGCTGATCCTATACTTAACAGAAGCTTGGTAAGTGAAAGCACCATTACCTCAAGTGGTAATGGCAGCTGAAATTGATCTATTATGAGTCCTACAAATTTGAACGGTTACGCTAAATGCTATTAAAATGTATGGAACCACTTTGTCTTCAATTATTAAATGGAGTAATTTATGAAACCTAATCTCAATAACCTCACTGTCCTACTGGCCATCCCCGATGAAAGGAAGAGTAAATGTACGGAATGGTGGTATTGATCTTTTCTTAAAGGGGAAAAGAAGAGGATCAGGCCTGTTAACCCTTCATTGCAGGAGAAAGTGGTTCATTCGTGGTTTCTTTTCCCCCCAGAGGTCATGTCCTTCTTTCATTTTTGGGGTCAGGTTTCAGTCTGACAAGTGGTAATTGATTCCGCTGCTGGTTAGGCTGGGGGTGAGTGGGAGATGAAGTTTCAGTGAAAACAAATAGCACTTCACAGGTCTGACCTTTCCTCTTCAAGCTTTTATTGTGGTTTACTTGGGATGTGCAGCTTAAAGACTCTAAACCAGTGGTATCTATCTTACAAAGTTTCCAATAGTCAGTCCCAAGCTTTTGGCCTGAAGTTAAAGCTGGCTTTTGCCTTTGGATCTACTGGCAACCTCTCCTAGAAAGTGTTTTTTTCGTCTTCTTTCCCATGACTTTGCATAAGATATGAGAACGCAGTCCAGCGGTAGCCATGACATTTTGCCAATAGACTGAAGCTTGCAGCTTAGGATTTCAGTGTTCAGCAGGGCTGTTATGAGACAAAACATGTATTAAAATATAAAGCCAGTCACTGCTTCTCAAATCAAGTCATCTGAGGAGCTGGCAGATCTCTACCACCTCCTTTCTTGCTGCAATCCTGTCCTTGTACCAAATTGCTTCAGCTTGCACACATGCCTACTGGTGTTGTCTTACATACCTAAATTTCTGTGTGGTTTAAAGCCAGCTCTGAAGCAGGTCTCTGTTGCTCAGTGCGCACTTTTGCAATATGTATTTGCATCTTTGTCAACAGTCCTGGCTGGGAAGTGGCACTGGGTTGCAGGACAGTGCCTTCAGCTACACCCAGTTAATGAGAAACATTCTAATTCAAAAAGCAAAAAGTGCCTTGACCTGCTTGTGAATCTTTATTCTGTACACAACGGAAAGGAAAATAGCCTCAGGGGCTCTGCTCAGATGCTTCCAGTCAGGGATAACATTTCACAAAAGTAAACCTCTTTATTTACAAGCATGTTGTTATTGCCAAAGTCAGCCTTTATTTTAAGGTGTTCTCAGAAGAGTGTGTGTGGCTCATGTCTCAGCAGAAGCATTCAAATTGTTGCAATCCCTATTTTGTGCCAACGGTAACAACATGTTAGCAAGGGGAAAGGTTACCTAGACTTTCATCTCCCCCCACCATCAAGTGTCCTGAATTTCCAAGAGAGCCTTGGCGTTCCTCCTCTACCGCCTACCATTTTCCCGTCTGTCCCAGGACAGCCGCTGTTCCCAGTAGCTCTGGTTCCTCCCTTGGATTAGCCCTGTGCTCCTCGGTTGTGCTGCCAGCCCTCAGCGGTCTCACTGGGTGACACAGGGAGCTAGAGCCAGTCCAAATAAATCCAGGACCATCTGTATGTCAGGCCTCCCAGCCTCTTGGCCAAAGATGCACTCCCAGCCCTCCCTGGCAGCTCTAGCCCTGCCACTGACGTGCCTGCCAGGTAGGATCAAGGTCACATGGGAAGAGGTGGTGAGGGATGCACCATGTGAAAGCATTTCTAGGACCAGGGTAACAAGCCAGTGGGTGAACCTTTCCTTTCAAACAGGTCTGCAAAATACCAAAAGCAGGAGAAGTGGGGAGGCCAGCAGGCTCAGTGGTGCTGCAGTAGTCAGAGTGGTACTCACTGGCACCCAGGGGCATGACCACCAGCCAGCCATGGTGATTGTGGCTCCCAGTGGCTTTGCACCACCATCCCGCAGGGGCAGGTAGGCTGCACACTGCTGGCCCCTTCCCAGGAGTCCGGTATATGGCCTCTTACTCTTTTGTTCTGCACCCAAGGAGCTTCTCAAGGGCACTTCAGTGTGTTCAGTACTAGTTCTGGGGTCCATGTTGCCACTTTATTGCTAGAAATGGGCAAAAATATTCAGCACTTCTGCTTTTGAGGGTTTCTCCTCATTTCCTATTGATATCTTTCATCTACTGTAAAAGATAAGTCACAGAATTCTGGTTGCCAAGCCCCTCTTTTGGAAGACCAAACTAGGAAAAAAAACTTACTCTTTTGCCAGTATGTCTTGAAAGAAAGGTCAGATGCTGGCTGCCTGTGCAATAATCTACCATGAAGTAAAACCAGACTCACTGCACACCATTATCATTGCTTCATTTGCTGCATAGAAGGACCATATGCCTCAGCTACCAACATCGTGGATGATATACCCTCCAGACCCAACCAGCGTCCTCCTCCCCCTCAAAAAATGCCCCCACAGCAATCATGCTGTCCTATCAACATCACGGCTGCACTTGGGGGCACATTCCCATGCAGCTGCCCTACAGGTCTACCAAGGTCTTGAGAGAGAGCTGTGGGTGAACAACACCAGTAACGAGACTAACCACAAAACTCCCACATGGAGTGGACCAGGGAGCTGAGGGAGCAGCAGCTGCGGGAGGCCATGTCACAGCAAGACAGCACTTCCAGCCTCTCAGCAGGAGCAGAAGTTGGGGCAAAGGTGACAGCCCTTGATTTGGCCTAGAATTGATTGTCAGGAGTGATTTGAAAAAAAGTAGCTGGAAGGTTGCAAGACTCCTTCCATGTTAATTTAACCCATAATTAATTAAAGTAAAAGAATGTAAATCTCTGTCCTTTAATCTGGACTAAACTATTCCATAAACACTAGAACATTTCACAACTGTGGGATTAGGGTAATAATTCATTTATAAAAGGTCTGTATTTAAATTCTATTGGAGAAAGTGTATCAGCACATGCATATACAGTAAAATGTATAAGATGAGGGAAAATGACAAGGAACTTCCAAAACAAGATGATTCAAATTGTTCATCCAGATGTGCAGGGATATTTTCAGCTAATAAAATCTGTGATACTGTATGCATCATCCCAAAGCTTTTATATTTGAAGGAAAGGATGTTCTGGAAAGGATATTCATAATTGCTGGGATCAAATCTTGATCTATTTTAGCACAGACAGGCATAAAGCTGAAGGAGGAAATATTTAAACATTTGCTGTAGCAGCCACGCATACCATTATATATATATATTTAAATGAGCTGCTCTGAATTTTCCATCTGATGAAAGAGGGATTTAATTGGATTGCTAAAAAGAAAATAAACAGATGTAATAGAAAACATTTCTGAAAAGGAAATTCATGTTACCAAAACCCCTTGACTAATCATAAAGAGATGCAGCTTTGAAAGGAAATACTTTGATTGCATTTTTACTCCTCTGAGAAGTTAGTTATTTGGAAATACCCAGGATTTTTACAAAATATTTCCTGCTGTGCACATATAAATAGAATGCAAACTCAGGAACTAGGATCTGATTTTTATCTTTGTTTGTTTTTGTTTTTTTTTTAACCCAGGTGAACCACCTCTGTTCCACCAGAGTAACACCATGAGCTATGGTGGAGATATTTCTGATTTGCATAGATAAGGAACTTAGGAGAGAATTCACTGAATAGAGCTGGTAATATGAATTCTTTTTGTCTATCTCCCTGTTACATCCACATGGAAAACTGGGCAACTATGCCAGTGTTCATCTTCAGCAACACAATGCCAGCTATTTGCAAAAGTCATACTGAAGTAGGGGGTATTTTAATAAGCTTTTTTATTTATTAAGAAGCTGAGTTCTTTTTTTTTTTTTTTTAATCCCCTACTAGTCTTAAAACTAAAAGAAAAAATGTATTCACTATCCTCTTAGTTACCCAGCTAGGAAACAAAGTGATGCCTGTAGTGTTGTCCCATGAGTTACCTTGAATTTACACCAATGTAATTATGAGCACAATCTATAAGTTACCAAGAAGTGCAGAAAGTAGAGAGGAATAAAGGGAAGCACTCATACATTCTCTGTTTTATGTTAATATTTGTCAGGTAATATCCTTCACATGCAAGTGAAAAGGCTCGAGGAGATTCTAGCCAACTGGACCTGTATCAGGATGAGGAAATGCAGCACCATTGTCTGAGTACAAGGTGGTCTATATCTTCAAGAAACCTGTGAAAAGGGTTGTTTGACCATCTCATCCCAACTCACTGGTTATGTACACGTTAGACATTAAGTAACATACCAGGCTCCCTTGTTAGTGTACATCCTACTGATACACAAAGAAATGGGAGGGAGCAATAGCATTTGCCAAACAAGGTGCCCTGAGCCACCTTGTAAGGAGAAAGGTAAGAAAATAAGCTGCCAGGTGACATCCTGTAGTTGTGGGCATTGATACAGCCGGCGATGGGAATCACTTCACTGGTAACTCCATGCCCTGGTGTTTGTGACAGAGTTCAGCTGTCCACCTGTACAAATAACATCCCTAATCACATACCCTTAGCCCCAGGGTTGACTCAGGCAACATAAAGGGCTGGTCCATGCCACTAGCTGCCTTGTCTTCTTCACTGAGCCATGAAGAACGAAGAAGAGGCAGAACGCCAATATTCAGGCTGTTTCTGATACATACCATATATCTCCTTGTCCTCATGTCAGCCCTGATGGCCAGAAGCAGATTCTTCAGAACTCTTCTGAACTCAGAATGAGTTCAGCATTGGTTAGAGAGAGACAGGAACAAACAATCCCTTATAGCTGTTCTTACTGATTTTGAGATGCTTTTGGCTTTTGGCTTTACTTCGCCAAAGTAAAGAAATGAGAAGCTGCAGCCTATGAACAACTTTGAATGGTTTAGAAAGTACCTCCTTGGAGACCAAGAAGCAATGTTCTTAAATTGAAAGCTGAAAGGTCATTCATTACCTTCAAAATTCAAGCACAGCATACAGCTCATAGCTTACCGCTTGCACTGACCCTTCTCCCTCTATTTTTCATGTTAACTCAAGATCCCATTTTTGACTGCTTCCCTCTTTTGGTGTTGACCAAAGATCCTGGACTCTCTGAAACTAAAGGAAGATTTTCCCATCTCCTTTGGTGGGTCTCTCTTTTCATTTCAGGCCTTAAACATTTTTTTGAAGTCTGGAAAGATACTGGGAATTAGAAGTCTGACAAATGCTAGGTTCAAAAGCAATATGCTCAGAACTGGTATTTCCTGCTGGCAAGGTATGTGTGACAAGAAAGTGAGGGAAAAGCCAGTTCTGTGGCAGATGGTAAACAGTGGATTTCAGTTATCTTCATATAAACTCTTCCAAAGCTATAAGTGGCTAAATGTCCCTGCTCCTGGGCATCTTGGTCCACCCCATCAATAATCAGACAGCCAAGAAGCAACACATACAAGCACTCCTGGTAAATGAATGGGAAGAGAGCCTAAAAAAACCTCAGTGCAACACAATCCACCTCCTTCCACACACGGGGGGCCCAGGATTATGCATCTCCATGATGGAAAATTATGGAAAAAGGTATTACAAAAAGGGATACCCAAAACCATCTGAGTGAAGGAAAGTGACTCTCACTAGATAGAATACAAGCCAGATTACAGAAACATTCCACTTTTACTAAGGTAATAGAATATAAGGCCAGGAGTCCAGAAATAAGTAATATTAACGTGTTGTGTGAGTAGCTGGCTGGGGGGAAAAAAAACCCTTCAAGAAAATGCTTTCGTAAGCGCTGTTATGTTCCGAGCAGTTCTGCAAACCTGAACATTATTTACATGTTTGAACAGAGGCTGAGTTCCTTCAAAAATCTGGATCAACTCACTGGGTTATGAGATCTACGTAACAAAAAGATTTACAGGGAGGCACAATCTTCTTTGCATTTTGTGTATCAAAGAGAACCCTGCATAAGCCCTAAAGACAGCAAGTGCTAATGATACAGCAATAACAGAAATGCTGGGATCTCAGTTGTTTGCATGCAAGACAAGAACATAGGGTGTTGTATTATGACTGGCAGTAAAAGAGAAGAAAGAGATCATTATCTGCACTTAAATCATATTTTTTTCTTCAGGAGGGAAAGTAAAAACATTGGAAAGCCTGAAGGATTCCAGGCAATTTATCACAATTATCTTTAGAACTGGATCCTCCTTTCCTTCTACGCTCCAGCAACAGATGGTTGTGAGATAAGGTATCACTTAAAGAAGCAGAGCTATGCAGAAGACAAATTAGTATTCAGTGGTCAGAAACCAGGAGACACAGTTCATTTTTAAAAAATGCTTAAATTTGGTGATAGGCCATTGGGGAAGCTGGCATTTTCCTGTTTATAAATATCGTTGTTGATTTGACTTCTGTTCTACTTCTCGGTATTTCATCAACTCCCATAGGGAAGGGATTGTCCTTTTTATATCCCTCTTAGATGTTTATTCAGCATCCAATACCACAGAACAGGGTATTGTAAATGAGGAAGTTGCATCTGCTGAAGTAAACTTTGCCAATAACCTTTGCCCATTTGTTGCCAAGGTCTAAGACACACGATGCTGCCCACTGTGGTCCTGGCATTTCTTGCTCTTCCCTGGATAGCAAGAAGAGCGGTTTCAGGCTCTCACTGCTGCTTCCAAATTAGACCACAGAAGTTCCAACAGATTTAATATAAAGAGATTTGGCATAGTGCTTCCCACTAAGTCAATTGCAGTAAAATCACACAGCAAACCTCAGAATAAATTGAGTAGCCTGTCACTTGAAGTGCTAGCCATCTGAAACACGTCGTATTTGTAAATTCATAATTTTTCATCTTTCCCATAGCCACCATTAACGAGGTGAACAAAGTCCATGGGCTCTTTTTTCAATAATGCAAAAGCAAAAAAAGTAGCAACCCACTCTAAATGTATTCTCCTTTACTGTACAGGAAAAGAGTCATACGAAGCTCCACACTATGTTTGGTATGTGCAATTTAGTGTTTCAGAAATTCTTCAAAGATCACTGGGTTCAGCATATATCAGAGATATTCAAATCTATCTGTCTACAACTTATAGTATAGTACAGCTCTAAGTGATACAGTGTATGAAATTCTTGCTAAACCATAGTTCAATGAACTCATAACTCATGATGGCCACATTTTAGCAAAGTTAATTATGCCCTTGTCCTTCACACATTTTTTGTCAAAGTGGTAGGAGATCCTCCATGAGTGCTCTCTCTCCTGTGCTCTTGTATGGAAGGGGCAAAGGAAAGAGAGGATCAATATCAGGGAAAGTTTCACTTTGTGAGTGTCAGCACTGCTACTTCCCAAGCAGGGAAAAGGAGCGTCTTACACCAAATACATTCAGACAAGCCAGGAAATGAAAGCTGAGAACACTAAAACTCTATGCAAAGCTTTCTGAAGCCAATAGAAAAATACACCTGTTGATTTGGACAGAAAATCAAACATATCAAAATTTTAGGGGTCAAGCTTTTAAGAGGGGCAAGTATTTTTTAGTATTTGTACACATTCAAGTTGATACTGTTACAGGCAGTAGTTGCTAGAATTTCATGCACTTCTCTGTTTGGTCGCCTCACAGTTTACAGAAAGCATTTTCAGGTGCAAGTACCCATAAATGGAGTCTCATTTATAAGAAATTAATTAATTTCATATAGCAGGAGAATTACCTTCTGAAAGCTGGACCACTGGATCACATCATAGGGTGATACGACCTGACCTGGCGTCCTGGTTTCAGTTGAGACAGTGCTAACAGTACACTGGTGTTTGGTTGGTGCTGAGTGATGGAAGCACATCCAGGGCTGGGCTGGGCCACTTGGAGGGGAAAAGCTGCCACCATGATGGCGTGGGGCAGAGCCGAGACAGCTGGCATGAATGTGGGCAATGGTTATTCCAAATCAAATGCAGAAGGCTCTAAAACTGTGGGGATCGGCTGGGCATCAGTCAGTGGGTGGAGAGATGTTGTCTTGTTGGCACGGTGTCAGCTGGCAAGCAGTTGTACTGTTAACTGGGCATCAGTTGGCAGGTGGTGACTAATTGCACTGTGGAGAGATGTATACATAAATTTATCAACGTATTTTTTCTTCCATTTTCCTTTTCTGCCTTAGTAAATAGCTTTTATCTCAACCCACAAGTTCTATTGAGTTTTCAGTTCTCTCTTTCATCCTACATGAGGGAAGTGAGCGAATGGCTGTGTGGTCCTGAGCTGCTAAGGAGTGAGACTACAACATGTGGCTAACAAGTCACACAACACAGATAACGTTTATGCACAGAGTAATTAAGCCAGTAGTCTTCTGTAAAGATTATATATGTAATGTGAGTGTATACTGAACACATATGGGTACAAATATGAAATCAACTGTGCCCAAGTTGGTACAAAAATGTCCCCCCAGAGATGCCAAGTTCTGAGCATCTTAATTATCTTTCCTTAGTCTGCTGCTGTGCTTTCTAACATTTGCCTTTCAGAAACAAGTATAGGCAGACCTTTAGACTCAGTCACACTTGTGAAATTATATTCTCTGCTAACTTATTCCATATGTTTATTCTCTTTCTGAGTAAATTATTTCTACCTGAACTCCTGTTTTGTCTACACTTTCACATTATATATACTAAGATTTTCAACTTTTTACTTATGTAAATGATTTTCCCCCATTTGCTTAGTCAGCCTTTTTCCAAATTTGATCATTTAGAGCTTTCTTTTGTTGGATAGGCAGTTAGCCTTTTTATCAATATCTTAGCTAACAATGAATTTAATACTGAAATGGTAGATCAATGTGCTCTGACCCAAACTGGGTTGGAAACTTTGAATTTGATAGAACAAGGCAGAATCTACTCATACACTTTTTGAGTGATAAAGAATATTGATCTAAATCAATAGCTATATTTCATTTTTAAAGGTTACTTATAGCTGAAAGCAATTCTTAAGATTTGATGGATCACACCACTGATCTGCGCATTTATTTCTTTCAGGATACAAATGTCTCTCTATCTTTATTCTGCTACACATGGCAACAATTTCAGAGCAAAAACACTGAGGGGTAAAGACACTGGAACACCAACTTTCTTCCTCCCTCTCAAGAGATAATGCTTTTTGTAAGGGCAAGTCTATGATGGTTTTCAAAATACTTGTAAGAATTTTCATGGGCTTTGTATCTAAGGCTTCCCATATTGCACAAATGACTAAAAGCTCAGTGTGTATGGGGGTGGGAATTCACACAATAACTCCACCATGAAAAATCTCTCTCAATCTCTTTTTAGAACATTAGGCCCGAGGGATAGATACCGTATAAACGTCTTTTTGTCTTTACATATTTGCTTTTAGAAAATCGTGCTACACCCCAAGAAATATCATATGAAAGCACTTTTGCTGATCCCCTTCAGCATGAAATTGCTGCCTGCACAAACAGAGGAATGCTGTGAAATAGTAATAATTACTTTTCAGGATGAAATCTCTGCTCAAATAATGTACAACAGAATCTGGTGACATTAAAACATAGTTTTCAGACTGTAACATACAATTAAGTTGTTTCTCCCACAGATCTTACAGCTCAATTTTAAAAATGACAAACCATTTTTATGTGTTCTGATTTTCAAGGGTTCATGCTGATAAAACTTTCTAGGAGTTTATGAAGAGGATGTTTACTCAACATTTTTTAAACTTACATTATGTGATTTCAGCCAATGAACTCTTGTTACAGCCTATAGCCAATAATATGTCATATGCTTATTAAGATATGAATAGAAGTGAGCAGTGTTGGTATCTTACTTACTACAGAGAAAAATGACCATCCCCAATACTGTTAAATTAGACTTTCTTCCAAATATTTGATTTCTAGGAAAAATAAGGCCATCATGATACTTAAAAATGTTTTTATTTGTGCTAGAAGAGAACAAAAACTATCATAACATGGCATATAAACTATAATGAGATTTTTGAGACACATTAAAGCAACTAATGAATTAATAAATAATGTTTTGTGAGAAAAGATTCCTTCTGTCTGTGCTGGTCACTGACATCTAATGAACTTCAATGTCTAATGAGGAGAGGAAAGGAAAGGAAAGGAAAGGAAAGGAAAGGAAAGGAAAGGAAAGGAAAGGAAAGGAAAGGAAAGGAAAGGAAAGGAAAGGAAAGGAAAGGAAAGGAAAGGAAAGGAAAGGAAAGGAAAGGAAAGGAAAGGAAAGGAAAGGAAAGGAAAGGAAAGGAAAGGAAAGGAAAGGAAAGGAAAGGAAAGGAAAGGAAAGGAAAGGAAAGGAAAGGAAAGGAAAGGAAAGGAAAGGAAAGGAAAGGAAAGGAAAGGAAAGGAAAGGAAAGGAAAGGAAAGGAAAGGAAAGGAAAGGAAAGGAAAGGAAAGGAAAGGAAAGGAAAGGAAAGGAAAGGAAAGGAAAGGAAAGGAAAGGAAAGGAAAGGAAAGGAAAGGAAAGGAAAGGAAAGGAAAGGAAAGGAAAATTCAGCTCTGTCTGACACTTTTGAAAAGTTGTTGGCTTTTATTAGCTAACAACTTAAATTAAGTAGTGCCCTGATAAATACAGGGGAGCCTAGTTTTTTTTAAAAACACAATTCTCCTATTGGCTTTACCCCAAGGAAATTCAGATTCAAAGACTGTGAGATATGAAAGGAATATTTCTGACCAGCTTTGTGAAGAGCCCCCTTTTGTTATTTCATATCTGAGCAGGAAATCCATGCGCCATGGACATGAAGAGTCTTTGTGTCAAATCATACTAACTCTCGCTTCATGGTGTCCTGAATTTTCCATACATTAAGCAAATGACTAACACTGAGCAGTGGTTAATAAATCCCAAGTGTTAAAATAAGTCTCAGAATCACAGAATCATGTTAGCAGACGATAAACATCAGTAGATTAGACTTCAGAATTACATGCAAGTGGGCCAAGTTTCTAACAACATTTCTCTCTGGAGAAATATCAGTGCGGAGTTAGTTTGAGAATCTGAACTTCATTTTTTAGAATGTATTTTCCTAGATTGTTTTTCATCTCCGGTATTTCATTTTGTGCTCTGCTGTTAAGAATCAGATGTACATTTTCTATGTTTTTCCAGTGACCCTTTCCTTAGTGTAGATTACCACAAAAACATCAAAACAAACAGAAAAAGAGAAAAAAGAAAAACACAAAGGGAAAAATATGAGCAGTGAATCAGTAACAAGAGCAGTAGTAGACTTCTGGTATGGATTTGAACATGGAGCAGGGAAAGAAGCCTTAGAAAGCAGAAGATTAATGGAAACCTTGTAGACGATGCCCAGGAAAAAAAGGAAGGGAGAAGTGGCAATGCTGCCACACCGCTGAGTGCTGGCAGCCCAGCAGGCACTGCGGGAGGCACTGCAAATGAGACTGGAGGAATAGATGGCAGCAAAACTGCCTGGGACACTGGAATTGAATACAACAGCTTAAGCAGGAAATATTTCCTTCCCAGTTCAGGACTACAGCTAAAAACTGCCATTCCTGTGAAGGATGATTTACAATTTGTTAGCCTGTAAAAGAAAGAGGAGCATGTATCTATCCCAACACCATGCAAGGGGAACAATACAGGATTTAACATAATCCAACTTCCAGACTTGGCAGCTCTTGGCATCTCTGGTTTCAGACAACTCTAGGGTAGGCTAAATATTTCAGAGATAGGCCAGAAAGTTCTGTGTGCTGCTATGTCTGCTTTCCGGCTATATAAATCACTTAAAAGGAGGTGAAAAGAATGAAGATCTGTTGACTACAATAAAACTTCCATGATTTATACATCCTGAAAGTTTGGTTCACTGACTTTTTTTTTTTCCTGATGATTGAAGTTTAGTCTTCACAGCTATTCATATCAGGATATTGTGGGTTCTGCTCTCCTATTATCTTGACTTTATTGGTGATAGTAAAAAATCACCGTCACATTCCACCTCTTTATATCAGTACTCATTTACAGACAATTGGAGGAATAAGACATTTGAAAAACAGTTATCCCACTTCCAGTCTCACAACTAAAGCTGTAGAAGAAGCAGTCTTTGGGAACCAGAGTGAAAGTGCAAATCCAGCTCCCAGGTAGGTTGCTGTCATGCATGCGAATGCCCATGATCTACCGTGATCCTTAGAAAAGAAGAGGGGAGTCCTCTCTTTCTCAAGTTAGATTGTAGTGACCAGCAAAGCTCACTGATGTCTAGAATCACTGATGTCGAAAAAAAGTTGCTGAAGACTTGCTATATATTTTTTTTCCTTTGTCCAGCCTAGCTATCTTCTGGGAAAATAATGGATGTCTTTCTGTTGCTTTAATGGAGGTTGAATTGTGGCATATTTAATCTACTCCCCCAGAGTTTTCACCTTCTGATTTTTTAGATGTCACTAAGTTTGAGAAGAAATTATCTACCAAAATGCTACCTACTTCTGTTGGTTGAGACTGATACAAGATACTGAGAAGTTTAGAGACTCAATGAATTTCAATGAGTTTACAGTATTCCATTCCTTCAGTATTGCACATCACAGGTGCATGGTTTGGAGTCTTAACAGAAAGTTTTACAAGCCATATATTGAACAGAGGAGCTAATAAGCCTGGTTACTTACAGATTTGTGCCTTTGCCCATCCCTATAGCTCCCTCCAAGGCTGCAAGAGCACAATTTCTCAGTGTATTCTGTATTTTCCTTGACATTATTCTTTCTGTCATATCTGTAATTTCTCTCCATACCACTAGACCTTTGATCTATCTGCTCTCCCATGTAATTACTATCTGACAGCAACATGGCAGAGGCTATAGCCTGAACTGTGCAGGCCAGTTAGGTGGCAATCCAAACAAAGCATGTAACTGTGGTGTTTGTGTTCTAGCCCTAGCAGGAACTTTATGACAGATCTCTCTCCTCCACCCAATCTTCAATTTTCATGAATACCTAGAGAACTTCATGTCTTTGAGATGTTATTTTTCTCCATGAATTTAGATTAAATCCACTCAGTTTAAAGGCAGACAGACAGCATGATTCAGTGTGCTGTCCTTGAGAAAGAAAACTCAGAAACAGAACTAAAAGCAAAACTTGCTCTTTATGCAGACTTTTTAAGTCTTAGCTAATCAAATAGGGATAACTCTATAATCTCTATATTCAGTATAGGACAGATTAATATTTTCTTGTGTTTTATAACACTGTCTTGAAAGTTCATAATCGTTATCATTGTAATTCTTTCATTTATTTGTAAATGATTACCTGAAGTCCTGAAGATTTGATCTTCTAGTGTGTACTAAAGTGTGTTCTCTTTTCTACATTCGCTTTTTATAAACCAAGGTAGTAGAACATGTAGAGAGCACTTTGTGCCATGTCTAACACCTGACACCTGCAGCTTGTTCTTACCAACTCCACACGGAAAAGTCGGGTACCTGTTGAAATGTTGTATTGGGTTAAATTGTTCTTCACATCACTATGCCTTAGATTTCAGTTAGAGAAGGCACATCAGAGATAACTGGAATTAAAACCAGCAAGGCCCAGGATCATTTTCAGTTTTTAGAGAACTTTATTCTGAAGTCTCAGATCAACTCCTGAAAAACGTAGTGTCTTAAAACAAAAGTCTTCATCTTCCCAAAGAGCTCCATAGTTGTTTGTCTACCAGAGACTTAAGTGAGCACTTAGAAAATTTGCATCCAGCTCAATGAGTGACCTGAAGATAAAGACCAAATCATTACGTTTGAGTCGGTATTCCACTGTGAAATATATGAGGTTTCTACCGCACAGATAGAAGCACTGAACCCAGAAATCAAGATTACTCCTCTGATAATGAAGTTACATGACTCTGACCAAAGCAGACTAAGCAGGTCACTAGCTTTTTATACAACAGCACAATTTCCATGTTGCTTTAGTTCAGTTCAAAGAGTTATTCTTAAGCTATTCTTTTTTAACAGGGGAAGAAATAGTAACAGGGGAGAAGCTCAAAACTGTCACTGAGGTGAAAGCTTCTTAGGAGAGTGAAAGGAAGGCTGAAAATCTCATAGACACACTTTTTTCCTGAGAGACTTCTGAGATCTTTTCTTTGAAGATGTTCCAGAGATACTACGACAGCATCATCTCCTACAGCATGGCATACATTTCTGCTCACAGGCAGGACACAAAGAAGTATAAAAATGGAAGAGAAAGTGGTAAGATGATTTTTAAAAGTTTAGTTTTTATCTGAAATTACAGTCTATGGAAGAGCATACAATTTATTTTGTGCAAACTAGTTCATCCATAATGACTTAACAATTTCAGTCCATATCATAGGAGATAGCGTCATTGTTTTGCCTTACACCCATCCAAACACTTCTTTCCTCAAATGAAGAAAAGCCCTCACGTTGGGAAGAATTATTTTGCTCTCACAGAGGAACAAAACTTCCCTTCAGAGATGGTAGGAGGAATCCAAGCTCAGAGAAAGATAAACCACTCAAAGGGGCTCATAGAACCACAGCAATAGAGCAAGCTGGCTTTAGCAGAAGATCTGCATTTAACCTGGAACTTCTTACAAAGCCAGTCTTCTCCAAACAGTCTAGCTTTTCCCCCAAAATCATTAGTGACAGAGTACAAAGCAATCACGTCTTCCACTTTGTGAAACAGCTCCTGTGCTAATCAGTATACATAGCAGAGCTAAGAAGAGAGCTTTAGCCACAGCCTGAATCTTACACATCTGCCAGAATTGTGGGAATCATCTCACATCACAGCAAGAGCTCCAAAAGCTCCATTCTACCTTAAGCCTAAACACCAGAAAGCAGAAAGGGCGCGTAAATAACCAGGGGATTGTTGCTCACTGCTTGTTTTAGAAAGTGAAAATCCAAGTAAACATCCCCAGGGCAAAACATGACCAATCACATGAGCATGGGGCCAGAGGAGGTTTGGGCACCATGCCATCCTCTCCAGCAGGGCTGATGCCAGCAAGGCATGTACCGGGCATGCTGTGCATTGTGCATACTCATGGCGATGCAGTCAGGCCCAACAGTTAGTGGCAAGCACAGGTAGGAGGTGTTTGTGGTCCCTGCAACAAGAAACACAGAGGTCTATATCACGTGAGATGGAGGGAGTTCCTCACACAAGCAAGTCAGAGCTTATTTGCACTTCTGTGGGTGATCTTGAGGTTGCCAACCTCCATGTCTTTTCAGTCTGGGCTCTGGAAGTCTTCTGCTTTGTTTTCTAGATGTGCTGTTAAATCTCACCTGCCTACATCCATTAAAACCCTTAAAAAGAATATTAGGCCACTCTGAAATAAGTACAACTCCTTAAAAATCACATGCTCATCCATTCATGTGGTATACAAATGTTGCAAGCTAAGAGATGAAGCGCAGCACACTCGGGCTTTGAGCTGAGAGGAGAGATGTGCCATAACTCACCTGCAGGCAGCACAGCATTCTGGGCAGTGTGTATTTCCAGTGAGATTAACAGAGGAAGCAATATTTTTCTTACCGTATTAAATAAATTAAGATTTTTAAAAAAGCCATTCCTTCCCTTTAGAGGTTTCCCAAGGCCTCAGGAGATGCACAAGGTGGAGCTGGCCTGTCCTCAGCTCACATCTCCAGCCCTATCTCCTTCAGGCACCACTGCAAGAGCAGCTGGCACAGCAGCAGGGGTAGGTCTCCCCTCAGAGAGCGAAGGATGTAACATTACCAGTGCCAACACCTCTCCAGAAGAAAGGCAGATAAGGGAAGCGCATCGTTTTGTCAAAACTGCCTCATGCTATTGCGTGAAGTGCTCTGAGATGGAGGTCACGGCAGTGCTCAAGTTCCTGCCAGATACCTGCAAGATAGCAGGCGGCAAACAGGGAGACCACATTCACCAGCCCTTTGCCTTCAGGGCACTTGCCAGCACAGCTAAGCCACATTATGATGAGGGCCCTATACCTGAGAGCATGACACAAATCAGGTGGAGAGCCTGGCTAGAACACTCAGGTGGTGGAAGAAGCATATGCATGAAATCTCTGGTCACCTGCCTCTTTTGCCGTCCCACACAGTGCCCTTTCACATCTTCAGCACACTTTATAAAGGGAGGAAGTGTTCTTCTCCAAATGGCATTTCCCACAGTTGTATTTAATTGCTCATGCCCTCTGGATAGAAGCTTTTATTTTTATTCTTGGCTGATTGAAGTTGTGCCTAAAATCTTTGCCTCCAATTGCCCAATCAAGTAAAAGGCAAGAAAATGAAATCCATGCAAATGGACTATTTTTGTTTTGTTGTTATTTAGGTTGTTACCACATCCCATTACACTCTTTCCCATTAGCAGTGTTGGGAATATGTCTTTCTTAGCAGCCGCTTGTGATCCTGGTGTTACTTGTTTTGTTCCAAAATAGTAAAAACATGTAAGAAAGAAAGATAAGTAGATTGACAGGCAAGCACATGTTTACGTCTTTGCGTGACTCCAATAACATTTATATGCTTTATATACAAAAACAAAACATTTTCTATCATTAAAGATTAGTTAAAGAAACCAACTAATGGGAAAGAGGAGACACTCTCCCATGATTGATAGAGAAAACAGAATGCCTTGCTTGTTCTCAGGTTGTTCCCCACATCTCCTGACACTGCCCTGGCAAGGTGGATAGGCAGAGCCCTGACACTTTAAGTTTCAGAAAATATATATGCACTTACTGTTCTTGGTTTTCCTACAGGAACTTCTCTTCCTATTTGATCTACTAGAGAAACTAATTGCTCTTACATTATCTCTGTCATCTACTCTCCTGGGGTATATGAAAGAAAGGAAAGAAGTATACAGCAACGGTGAAGTGCAGTTTGCTTTAAGCCATCCAACATTAAAACTGGTTTTATAACCTAATGTTTGTTTCTTCTTCACACATTTTCATCAGCTGCTGTCAGCTGTTTTGCAGTTGCAAAGAGCTTTCATTCCAACACTGCTGAGCATCCCTCTGCTTCCTTTCTTAGTCTCAAATGAAAGCAGGATTGGACCCATAAGTTCTGGGGCCCTAATGATCTCCAGGGGAGAAACGCTCTCTCACTCTCAAGGAAATAATAGGAAATTCTTGCCAATGCGTCTCGCAGAGGAATGCAGAAATCACTACTACTGCTACAGCACATCTGTCTGCAGCAAAATCCTGTTGACGCCAAAGCTCTCTTGGTGCTCCTTCTCCATAACCACAAGGACAGCACTGTGCAAGGCAGTGGATTCTGGCCAATTTCTTCAGTACGTAGATGTTAGAGAAGATGAAGGCACTGTAAAAAAGGAGGCAAGACAAGTTTTCCAACCCTTTCTGGCTTCTATTTTTTTTTCAGTGCACCTCACTTAGGGACACCTTCAGTGATAAGGTGCTGTGCAAATGCATGGGCAGAGGCTCTGCCTGCAACCACAGAATGGAAGAGGTGAAGGAACATGAAGCTGAGCAGAGCTGCTGAAGGAACCCAGCATTATCCTGCTGAGGTGCCAGCTTCAGGTACCTGCAGTAGGGTGCAGCCACAGCTGGATCAGCTGTCCCAGTCTTATACTCTATTTAGAATCATTAAGGTTGGAAAAGACCTCTAAGATCATCTAGTCCAACTGTCAGCCCACTGAACATGTCCCTCAGTGCCATATCCACACGGCTCTTGAACACCTCCAGGGACAGTGACTCTGCCACCTCCCTGGGCAGCCTGTGCCACTGTCTCACTGCTCTTTCTGAGAAGAAATTTCTCCTAACATCCATTCCTACCAACAACCCTGGTGCGGCAGAACACAGACCTGAGAGCTCCCTGCTCCTAAATGCTGAGTTTCTGAGTCATGTAATCCTAATAACCGGTGAAAAGTGTCTTCAAGGAAGCCTTACATGGAAAAGAGCTTGCCTGGAAACACCAGGCACTGGTCTGACTTTTCAAGCAACAAGAGCTGACTTCAGGTTTTAAAGATTTGATATTCATGTACCTTTCTTCTCCAACAACAGACACATCTTGAATCATCACAGTAGCTCAAAACTGTCTTTTAGGGTCATAATCACAACTGAGATCAAGAGGAAGGAAAATTAAACATCTGTATTCTAGCCACACGCATGAGCTGAGGCAGGTATATGCCAAGTGCAAAATGCATATCTTAGACCAGCAACAAGTTAGGATGCTGGTTAGAATAAATCTCCTGATAGGATTGCACATTTTAAAATAAACTTCTAAGTCATGGCACTGTTTTATGAAAACTGCATGAGTATATAGAAAACTTTCCCTTTTTGATACAAAGTGACTGTTTATTTCATCAATGCTCTATTTATAAAGGCCCACACTCGGCCTTACAAAACTTCTATTCAAACACCAGTGACTCAGATTTTTGGGACTTTCCTGCTTGTCTGGGAATAATGTTTATAATACAAATGTCTAGTTAATGAAATGCCATTTTCTGTGTGTCACTGATCTTTGTGTTCTGCAAGAAGCAGGGAAATAGCACCAGTCTTTCTTTATTCTTGGAAACACGGAATGACAATTACTGTGTTTCACTAGCAGATGACAGTGACAGATCCTGTTTTGATCAAGCACTACTTCTTCTGCACATGCTGCTGCAACCAGAAAAGTTAGCACAAGTTAACACTTTGCTTTCCCTGAAGTAGTAATACTCTTGTTAGGTTGAACTGGAAACTGTTCTTCTCCTGTTTTCACGCTGCTGAATCAATTGGGTCCCATAAGATAGGTGCTTAAGCATTACAGTAA
Organism: Numida meleagris; assembly: GCF_002078875.1. Classification (NCBI taxonomy): domain Eukaryota; kingdom Metazoa; phylum Chordata; class Aves; order Galliformes; family Numididae; genus Numida; species Numida meleagris. Next base: position 104,539,967 of record NC_034409.1, read on the forward strand.
TATCACATTAAGACATAAACCATGAAGATTTGAATTTAATTATAAAAAGGATTGATTGTCACAATTAATGCTTCACAAATGGAACCCAAATACAGAGATGCCCAAAGAAGAATGTTTAGCTGCTCATGTCTCATCCAGGGAAGAACCCCTCTTTGATCTATCCAGAATGAGTCTCCTCCTACAGGTGAGAAGGATCTCACTTCTGCTGTCAGCACCTCAGCTTCTTTGTAAAACATTCTTCTGTAGTGCTGCTGTGCCTGGGCTATGCTGCTTCAACAACATCCCAAATTCTGGAGGGCACTGCAAGCTTTTACAGTATGATTTGGAAGCAGAGTGCAAAGTACAGACGCTCACAGCTGTTAGAGCAGTGCCAGGTCCTGGCCTTAGTTGAATTTGCCTTCATCTGCTTTTGTATGCAACAGCACCTGCACTACTGCACAGCTTGTCTTCCTCATAAAACTCTGAAAGATAGCTGTAGTGGGTTGGATAAAATGTTCATTTAACCCAACATCTTGTTCTTGGCAACAGCCAGTAGCAGGCGCCTGCTACTGGAGCATAAAACCAGAGTTTGCCTGTGCCAGCATCTCCCTTGGAGACATAGGGGCTGGGGTGGAGGTGGCATCCCGGCATCTCACTTGTCCTTACAAACATGGCAAATTACTATTGTCACCACTTCTCTGTGACAGTGGGCCCCACAGCTTCACCCCACACTGGGCTGGTATGCCAGTGTTAACCATAAATCTTCCATCTGCTAGTTTAATTTGTGCTCCCTTCCTGCCTCCCTGCTTCTTGTATCAGAAGAGACAGCAGCCTTGTTAATTTTGTTTCCAGGACTTCATTGGCTTTTCCAGTAATCGATGCCAATTTTCCTCTTCTCTTAAATATCTTGGTATTTCCCCTTTTTAAAACTCTATCTGCTCTAACCCCTCATATTTTTTTTGGAGGAAGAGCTACAAAAAGGTGGCAACATCAACTTGTTTTGGAAGACCTAAAGATTGTCGAAAGTTTTCCCAGCATTTCAGTTTTCGGGAGGACAAAAGACAGATGTGAATTATTCTGGAGTAAACAGTACAGGATGCAATCTGACCCACTACAGCACTGTTCTAGCACACACAAGGATGGATGGAGAGATCCAACATCGACCTATGCTGGGAAGAGGGTTGGCCATGCGGTGAGCAGAGCTGGGCCTCACTGAGCCTGGACTGGGAGGAAATAAAGAAGGATCTGCGGTAAATCCCAGAGAAGAATCCTGGTAAAGTGACCACACCTGACTTATGTTGAGACAAGACCTTGAACTTGGGACCTCCAAATTCTCATGCTCTTAATACAAAACTCACAGAGGACCCATCATACAGCCCCTGGATTTGGCTCCTTACAGACCCCACTCCCTGCCAAGGTGTCATGCATGTACCCCAGAGGTCATAAGCTGCAATTCCTACATACTCCACAGCAGAGCAGCAGTCTTTGGGTTTACTTATACATTACTAATGGGCTTAAGCACAGGACAAGGAGCTAATTGTCCCTACCTCCTAAAAGTTCTCCACTACCAAATTGGGTTGCCATTAGCTAAAATGCTGAAAAAAAAAAGTTCTAAGAAGAGGATATATTGCTAAACAGAGAAACAAGAAGGCAGCATCCCCCAGAAGTAGTTTCTACTGCAAGCAGTGCAAACTACACAGTGAGATGCTGTACTCTAAAAGATTGAAAGAAAAAAAAAATGACCTGCAAGACAGCCCAAATTCACAGCCCTCCTTCTGCTGCTGGACTGGGAGAGCATTGCCAGCAACCCTTGGAGCGCTATGAGGGCTTGCTACAGGCAGAACACACACTGGAAATCTAGCTAGTTTGTTAAAAGAAGTTCTGCTTCTAACTTCTTTTACTGTTCACAGCTGATTCTGAGTCTTTCTGACAGCACAGTGTTTTCCTCATTTTTTACTGTTCTCATTTTTTGAACACCCTGTAGTATTTGGAATTTAAATGTAGAAGAGGAGAAACTGAGTGGTTGATCAGTAGTCAGGGCAAAGAGTAAAACAAACCCTTGATAAATATCTGCCAAATAAATTAAAATTGATAATGAGAAAGCACTTCTGTCTGTACTCTGTTTCAGTACTCTTACATACCACGCATAAAAGAAAGCTAAAAAAATTACTTCAGGTCAGGTGGGCTACTTTATACTGCACACTGTTTTGGACTAGGGTATTTGGACTGAATGATCTCAGTGGTCTTTTCCAACATGAATAATTATATGATTCTACAATTCAGTGAAAATGTGGAGCTGTATTTCACTCATGTTATCAGAATTAACTGAGTTCCCTCAGGACAGATTGTGCTTGCAGACCAGGATCTTAAAAGGAGTCCCTGAAGAGTGCAAGCTATTGGTAGGCAAATCTGCATGGACACTGTGCTAGACTGTCTGCTTCATTTAATGAGTGGTTTGGGTTTGCACATCCTTCAACATGTGGCAGAGGAAAACGGCCATTAACACACTCATCATTTGCTGGCAAGTTACCTGTAAGGTATGTAATGAAAATAAGCATGTGACTAAAAGCACTGACTGAATGAAGGCTCACCTCTGCCAGTTATTTGCAGTATTTATTTACCGTGTACAGCACGTTATATAGAATCATAGAATTGCTCAGGTTGGAACAGACCTTCAAGATCATCAAGTCCAACCACAACCTAACCATACTACCCTAACTCTAACAACCCACGGTTTTTGAACACATTCAGGGATGGTGACTCAATCACCTCCCTGGGGAGCCTGTTCCAGTGCTTAACAACCCTTTCTGTAAAGAAGTTTTTCCTGATATCCAACCTAAACCTCCCCTGGCACAACTTGAGGCCATTTCCCCTTGTCCTGTCACCAGTGAGAAGAGACCAGCCCCGCTCTCACTGCAATCACCTTTCAGGGATTTGAAGAGAGCAATAAGGTCTCCCCTCAGCCTCCTCCTCCCCAGACTAAACAGCCCCAGTTCCTTTAGTCGCTCCTTGTAGGGCATATTCCCCAAGCCCTTCACCAGCCTTGTTGCCCTTCTTTGGACCTGCTCCAGCACCTCAATGTCCTTTCTGTACTGAGGCGCCCAAAACTGAACACAGTACTCCAGGTGGGGCCTCACCAGTGCTGAGTACAGGGGCAGGATGACTTCCCTAGTCCTGCTCACCACACCATTCCTGATCCAAGCCAGGATGCCATTGCCCTTCTTGGCCACCTGGGCACACTGCTGGCTCATATTCAGCCAACTGTCTGTCAGCACACCAAGGTCCCTTTCCGTCACGCAGCTTTCCAGCCACTCCTCCCCACACCTGTAGGGTTGCCTGGGGTTGTTGTGACCCGACACTTGGCCCTGTTGAAACTCATACAGTTTACCTTGGCCCATCAATGCAGTCTATCCAGGTCCCTCTGCAGTGCCTTTCTACCCTCTGGCAGATCAACACTCCCTCCCAACTTGGTGTCATCTGCAATATGCATTCTTTTCACTGGGCAAAAGACTGCTTAAGAGTGCTTAAGTGACAGGATAGAAGTTGTTAAGATAAATGCTGCAGATGGAGCTGATAGACACAAACACAGCCCTGGCATCCTCACAGAGCAGGAATAAAGAGCAACAAAACCCACTGGAGACTTACGGGAGCAGGAACCCCATGGGAAAAGTTTAAAAGAATACATTTCTTCTGCGGCAGTTCTCCTGCCCCTGGCTCAACAATGCGCACTTAAATCTGCCAGCGTTCTCTGTGTTTCCATCAGCTTGTCTCCCATTGTTCATTATCCAATATCGCTCAGCCTTGTAACGTCTGAACAAAACCAGGGCAGCAGGCATGACACTTCGTTACTGCTGGTGATTAACTGCCTGCTCCCCACCGCCCCCGGGGAAAGCGGAGATTGAGCTCCGGGGAATTCCTCTAATTAATTTAAACTCTATAGGCTCCAGATACACTTCTCCAACTGCCACAGTTTGGAAGCTCAGCACCGCGAGCCCGGGGCTGATGTGGATGCACACACAGCGCTAACTGGAAACCCGATTGAAGCCTTCTCGGATTTTCTTCCGACAAAGGATTTCTCCAGGGGCTGTGTGACACCGCCAGTGATCCCTTTCATGCCTCCAGCTCCCCGGGGATGGCATTTACCCCGGGAAACAGAGCCAGGAAAGTGCTTCAGCATTGCATGTCAGCCTTCGGGATGGGGCCAGCATGACCCTGAGCTGACACCCAACCACAGCAATGTGGGCGAACCCGCACCCGACATGCCACACACCCCGCAGCATCTGGGCAGAGGAGGCTGATGTTCACTAGGTTGGTTAATTGTGGGAGTTTTGCAGCTCACTGCTTAATATCGAACAAATTGCCAGTTTGGGTCTGAACAATTACTGTCCGGATTGATAAATAACTCTTTAATTGGCGAAGCTTGCGTGAGATGAACTTTTAAATCACAGCATTTCCACACAATACGGTGTGAAATTTCTTCCCCCGTATTCCCCCCACCTTTTTTTTTTTAATGAGTCACAAAGAACTTGTTTTAAGATATATTGCTATCTTCTTTTAAAGTGGAGTCAGAATGGCTGTACCATAGCCTAATATTGCCAGCACTTGGTGCCAACACTTTGATCCATGCACATGAACTGGATATAGACATAAGAGCTTACTAAACAAACTGGACAGAGTCCCAGTGGGAACACTCAAAAATGTATTAATCAAAGTCAAGAGGCAGAGCAAATTGAACCAGTTCATTAATTATGAAAATTCTCTCACAAAGTGACATGTTGTTAACTGTGTGGAGACTTAACACATTTTAATCTGTAGAGCTCCCTCCATACATGCAAAATTCAGTTAAAGACAGGAATTTTCACTTTTCCTTCCCCTTCTTTCAATTTTAACAGCAAAAATAAATGCAGTATAAATACCACGTGAGCATGGCCATGCATAGCATACTTTTTGCTGCTTTACAAAGGTTGGGTGAATCAAAGCATCAGGAGGTCTGAATAAAAAAAATGTCATGCTCAGCAATTTGGGGAAGCAGACTCCAGTGGTTTTGGGAAGCAGGCAGTCAGCTGCACCGCAGGGCAGCCCCAAGCCTGAGCAGCAGGACCGGTGCCTGCACAGCCCTAGCAGCACCCCGCAGGCTGCTGTGCTCTGCCACCCATGCCCAGAGGCAGGTGAGCAGAACAGTGGTCAGGGGGTGGCGGTGGGCAGCCAAAAGTTAGGTTCCCTGTCAGCTTGGGAAAAGATGAAATAAGAGAGAAAACATTCCCTTATTTTGCTTGCTGGTGTACAAATTTCATAGGCAAGTGGCTTTCAGTGCCTTGTGTTTGATGGATTCTGTTACCTTCAGCAGACCTTTTAAATATAGACCAGAAACCCACATACTGCAGGCTTAAAAGAAATGCCAGACAATATTGTTTCCCTTTCTCCCAGCAATGGAAGAGAAACAGTTGTCCCCAGATTAAATTCTGCAGCAAAGTGTATATTTTTGGGGAACTTTTGCAGAAGGTGGTCTCACGCTCCTTGAGGGATGCAGAGCACATATCCTCACGGTCCCCATAGAAAAGGTACACTGGAGAGCAATGCAAGTGGATGTTTCTGAAAGAAGTTATATCAATCTTTGAATGCTATGATTATCCATCCCACGGATGCTGTGTTTACCAGCCCTATAATACACACCTTTTCCTAATCTCCTTCACTTCTGTACATGTGGTAGTTAAATATATACATGAACAAATCAAAGAACGTGGTTTCAGATTTTTCCCATCTTTCAGGCTGATTCACGTAAACTATCCTTCTAGTGCAGGAAAGAAGACAGAAATTATATTTCTAAAGTAAAGAAAAGTGATAAATTAAAACATTCACATAGCCCAATGCAGCAAACTCTTTCTGATGATAGCTGCTTTTGAAAAAAATAGAGATGCTGGTTTTCATCAGACAGATACAATTTAATTGAAAAAATATGTTTCGTTCCAAGTTTTCAGATTTATTCTGGATATTTTCTTCTCAAGGTTTCCTCTGAGCTTTTCCCTTTTCCATTTTTTCCTTGTTCCCTTAGTCAGAAATCTTTATTCTTTTCCTCTTTCCCTGACCCCTGAGAATTTTGAGCAAATAGCCAGTTTCTCGTTTTGGGAAATACAAACATCAAAAAGGAGCAGCAGAGAGAAAAGCACTAGCTGCCATGCGCTGGCATTTTTTTACAAAAAGACTCAGCTTCACTTCAACTAATTTCAGTCTTCCGGAGGTCAGACCTTTAGTAAACCAGCCCTCTGGGCTTCCTCTGTCGTCAGCAGAGACAGACACGTGCCCAGGTGGGTTCATCCTGCCCATCTTCACCACCTCTCTCGGGATGGGATGGATCACATTTGGCAGAGCCGAGCTGCTGGCTTCCATTACGTCCGGACCTTGAGGCAGCCGCAGCCTGGCTGGAGGAATTCCACCCACAGCGAGTGCACACGTTGTGAAGAACTGCACTGCTTCTGACACAAAACATTCCAGTGCACTTCAGCAAAGCGGGAGGGCATTTTGGCTGGTCACATTCGTCCCTATATTTAGTAGAAATTTAGTTAAATAAACAGTTTACTCCACACTTCCTTGTTTTTCAAGATTGTTAAATATTTTTCCCTCAAATTCTGTGCCTTCATCTCCAATTCAAATTTCAATTTAAAGTTAAGGATTCAACATTTGGGTGAAATAAAAGTTACTTTTGCACAGATTGGTTGTGTAATTACTATCCACAAATTTGCTCCACAGATTTCAAGACATATCATGTGCATAAATGCTGTCAATGTGGGGAATATTTCAAAAAAAGAACTTGCTTCATCTGTAGAAAAAGAAATAACCTATTTGACATGTGAGCACAATAGTATGGGAGTTAACATTTGGGAGTCCAAGCTTTCCACTGCTTTACGAAGAACTTTTGTTTAAGGAATAGGTGAATACGAACTCCACAGGTACATGGTGACTCCGAGCTGGAGGATGATGACCACCTCCTTTCCTGAGGACCAGTCAGAAGGAGGAGGGCAGCTAGCCCTCCTTCTCATGGGACCATAACCCATTAGCCCCAAATCCTCGCAGTATCCAAACAATCACTACATCCTTTGGAAACGTCTTCTCTTGAATGACAGTGACGGGATGATCTGCTTTGCTCAGTAGTGTCCATTAATGATGGGAGGACACAGCTTTATCACAAAATGAGGGCAGTGGGGGCTTTTTTTGTTGCTAGCGTTTATAAACCGAGGGAAATAGCTGCTTAGGTTATCACTGATACTATGGTTCTCTTATATCTGTGGAGTTGTACAGCTAAATCAGCTGAGAAGACAACTAACATAGACACCTAGCAACATCTAGTGACCAGACCAGGCTAATGCAGCAAAATATCGGGAATGAGCCCTTAGAAATTCTAGCACTAAAATCTGATTCTGAGACTGATTATGATTTTAAGCTACTGATTCATCAAAGCTTTATTATGCCTGAAATTCATTCAAGTCCTGCATAAAATGTGCAAGTTTTAAAATGGCCATTTACTTTAATCAACCTGCAGATTTTGAGAGAAAATTGTCTCACTTTATAAAAATTTCCAAAATCACACACAACCAAATGGGTCAAAAAATGAATACAAGATTTCTGGAGGTTGTTGCTACATTAACTGAAAAAAAATCTGTGTATCATATCCTGCTTTTTAGCAGCACTGTCAGTGTGGAACCATTGAGATCACCATAATAGAATCTGAGAATGCTGTTCTATCTTTCTTTAGGAGTTTAGAATTTAATATATAGCATATAAAAACATAAGCAATGAGATATTTTAAGCAATATGTTTAACAGATGGTGATTACCCTCACTCAGGGATTGGGTGCTGGAGTTACATACAAGCAGCAAAACTGTTCTTTTTTTTAATTATTTTTCCTTATTCCTTTTCTCTTTTTTTTTCTGTTTCACTTTTTTTCTTTTTTTTCCTTTTTTTTTCTTTTTCTTTTTTCCTTTTTTTTTTTCTTTTTAAACATCGATTTTACTTGAGGGAAAATGTAAATAGGGGGGCTGAAAACTTACTGCTGTTTTTTTTAAACAAATGAGCTGATCAGCTCTTTCCCATATTAAATTTAACAAAGACCCATGGGGAAAAAAAATGTGCATTTCCATGGGTAGATAAATTACCAGCAAAGAGACAGAAGTGGCTAATTTGTGACCGTGTCAATAGCAGTAATTTGGGATCTAAATCTCTGGGGCTCTGTTCTGAATTTCTTAGACTTTCACAATTCTAAGAACTTGCCTACTTTCAAAAATTAATTCCAATTAAACAAGGATGTAAATTTAAAGCAAAATAGCCATTCTCAGATGTAGCACTGCCATGATGAGGCAGTGGCACAGGCTGCCCAGGGAGGTGGTGGAGTCACCGTCCCTGGAGGTTTTCAAGAGCCATGTCGGCGTGGCACTGAGGGATCTGGTCAGTGGGCATGGTGGGGGTGAGCTGAAGGTTGGACTGAATGATCTTAGTGGTCTTTTCCAACCTTAATGATTCTGTGGTTCTATGACTCAGCTCCTAGCTGAGAACTGCAACACCTTGTTTTAGGTGAATTAGCTGTTTCCATCAACAGAGCCCAAGATATGTGAGTGGCCCTGGTACTGTCACCCCACCACCAGCTCCCTGGGGGGGCACAGGGTTCTGACTCTCCTCCCAAGTCCTCAAACTCCTCCAGGGACACCTCCTTCCCACCTGTGCTTAAAAAGGTGAATTAAATGAGCGCAGATTCTCCACTGGCTTTTCTGATGCCTTTTATTTCTACTAAACCAATTCCAAAATTCAGGGCAAAAAGGATGTGAGTGGAATAACTCACATGCACAGGCACAGGCACATCAGTGAGGGTCTTGGTCTTGCTTTTGTGTTTGAAATAATTAGATTGCAGCTTAGACATGCTGAGCAAAGCAGTGTTCTATTGTGGCTAACACTCCTCTCCTGTTGCTTTTTACTGGTCTTCAGTGAATGTCACTTTCCTCCCTGCACAGAAATTATTTTTTTCTGCAGAGACATTAGAACACAAGCTGATTCCTCCACAGTGTAAATACAGAAAGGCTTATAGCAGGAGCCCACTTTGGAAGAGTTTTGCAATCATATATAAGGGAAATTATATGAATACTCTCACATTGTTGGCCAGAATTTGCAGAGCAGCCTTTGTGTCTGTCATTCATGTGAGATCTACCTGTCTGTATGGTAAATACATACAAGAGTTACATGCACAGCACCAAACCCCAGATGAGGTCATAAGGTAAGGACAAGACGCCTCATTCCAGAGCATCGCTTCCTTAGACTCAGGCATTGTCTTGGCAAGAGACAGGCAGGAAACTTACTCAGGGTCTAGTTGATCTTTGAGGTCCTTTCCAACCCAAGACATTTTGTGATTGTATGATTCTACGACCTCTTGAACTCACGTTCTCATAAGTAATTTTACTGGCAAAAAGGATTACCAAGACAGTAGCACTCCAGTGAACACTGCAGGACGCATCAGAAAGCAAATGTGCACCCACAGTCAGAAGCACCTGCACCAGGAACTCATTGCTAAGAAAAGGTCAGGGTATGAGGTTGTCCCACCACGTATAGTGCACAGTTGGATCAGGTACAACTTCAGATTTGAAGTCTGCTCACCTGGTTCTGGAAGGGCAGTTTATAACTTGCAGCTTTTGCCCACAATCTCTGACCAACAACCTGATCACCTTTTCCAGCCAGCCCCCCATGAAGCAGCAGAGTCCTAAAGGAGCCCTATCTCACAGCTCTTTGCAGAGATCTACCTGCTTCATGAGAAGTAACCATTGGCAGTGACAGTGCAGTACCATTAATAATACATAAAATTTAAATATTTAACATTTAAATATATTTTTAAAGTGTTATTCAGAGGCATTTTTGCTATGATTTTGCCCAGAGACTACTGAAAACCAAAGGCTGGATAGTCTGCCAGAACAGGTCAAGCTCCAGTTCCGGAGAGCAGAAAGATTCCCTTGGGAAGTTTATTGTCAAAATCAAGTTTAAATAAAATAACATAAAATAAAATATTTTTTTTCGGGTAAAAGAAGTATCTGAGATTAGTGAGATTGACTGAACTCTCATTATACTCCGGAGGTTGGTGGCCCTGCCGGTGGAAGGGGCATTGGTACTTCATGATCCTTGAGGTCCCTTCCAACCCAAGCCATTCTGTGATTCTGTGATTCTATGATTCTATGAGTATATACATGTGATGAAACCTCTCTGCTAACATTCTTAATTAAATAATCCATCTTCTACAAAATAACATAACTCAGCCATGTAAAAACTAAAAAGGGGTTAATTTCTGTAGTGGCTGAGGCCAGAAAGGTGAAACCTCTCAAATTCTCCCAGACAAATGTTTCTCTGATACTGTAAAGATATTCACAAACCTCCCTGCAAATGTTGTGCAGCGTCCACATGTGCCAGTTTTCATTCTTTCAAAGACTTCAGAAGTCGGGCTTAGTGCATATGAGAGCAGCTGATGCCTTTGATTGAGGATATTGTTATTACTGAATGCACTTCTGTCACATTTGCTCATCTGAATGCAACCTCTGAGGAGCTGTCTGTGCACAAGCTGCTTTGGAGAGTGTGCAGCGCAGACCTTTTCTTTTTGATATTACATATGTTTGTTCTCTTGAAAGGCTTTTAGCCCTGAGGTAAGGATTAGACAACAATTTAGCAGCCTTAAAAGACATCATAAAAAAATAGACTCAACTGTCATCTTCAGAAGAAAGAGGCCTCATTTGGTTTTCAAGGGCGTTGCATTGTTTTCTAATCTAGGTTTACTGCTGCTTATAGCAGATGCAAAACACAATCATTTATGTAGACAGAGTAGTCTGAGAAAATCCACTGCTGTAATTGTCTATCTGATTGCTTTTTTTTTCAACCAGTGCTCATCAAACACCAAATTCGCAGTTCACCTGATCAACCAGCACTCTTTGAAGTGAAACACCAAAACACAGCCCACTGCGTTGCCCATCTGAAAATCCCATCACTCCCGTCATTCCCATTGCTCCCATTGCTCCAGACAGAGCTCCCAGCCCACATCAGCTGGCATGCTGTTGGATCACCTCAGCAGCCCTCTGGGGAGTGCTCGCTCCCTCCTCAGACAGCAAAACTGCACAAGTGGGAGGGCAAGAGCATGGCAGCATGCTTTTTTCTGAAATACTGAATTTCTGCCGAAACTGCATTTCATAAGGCAGAGATATACTAGTGCAGTCAGCAGGACGAGGGAGGTGATCGTCCCTCTGTACTTGGCACTGGTGAGGCTGCACCTTGAGTGCTGTGTTCAGTTTTGAGCCCCCCTCTACAAGAAAGACATTGAGGCACTGGAGTGTGTCCAGAGAATGGCAGTGGAGCTGTGAAGGGCCTGGAGCACAGGTCTTATGAGGAGCAGCTGAGGGAGCTGGGATTGTTCAGTCTGGAGAAGAGGAGGCTCAGGGGAGATCTCATTGCTCTCTACAACCACCTGAAAGGAGGCTGTGGTGAGGTGGGAATCAGACTCTTCTCCTGCATAACTAGCAATAGGATGAGAGGGAATGGCCTCAAGTTGCACCAGGGGGGTTCAGGTTGGATATTAGGAGAAATTTCTTCTCAGAAAGAGTGGAGAGGCAGTGGCACAGGCTGCCCAGGGAGATGGTGGAGTCACCATCCCTGGAGGTGTTCAAGAGCCGTGTGGATGTGGCACTGAGGGACATGGTCAGTGGGCATGGTGGGGGTGGGATGATGGTAGGACTCGGTGATCTTAGTGATCTTTCCAACTTTAATGATTCTGTGATTCTATGACTCTGTCACACAGCCTCCTCCAGACAGTCTTAGTGGTCAGAAAGGTGTGCTTTTACACATGTTTTGTGCTACCAGCAGAGCAGGGAACCACAGCCCTGATGTGTCTGCACAGACAGGCTTGGGAGACAGTTTGTATATTAGAAAAGCAATTAGTGCAAGAGAAAGCATAGTCTGCTTTAAATCAGCAACATGCCAAAAATGCTGTTACAGATTAAATTAGTGATAAATGTAATTAATGCCCAGGTTCAATGTAGAAGTGCATAAAGAAGCTATAAATTTCATTTATGGAGCCAGGTGACTATGAGAGTGAGAGCACCCACTGTTGGTCAAACATTCTCACAGAGTCAGTCCTGAGTAGAAAGTATCTGTCATGAAGGCATTTGGAACTGATAGAGGACATGCAGAGATTTGGCTATTAGCTATCAGTGGAGCTGGTGTTTATTTTGCTCTTTGCTAGGAATTCAGGGAAGAAAGCAGAAAAAATAAAATAAGAACAGAAAATCTAACAAAGAAGGCAGCAAGGAAGCACCGAACACAGGCTTTGTGGCTGTGTGACACAGAACAAAAACTGAGAAAGTGAGTTTTTAAGGCATGGCTTGAATCTGTTACAAAGATGCTACTCTTGCTTGATCCAAAGACATAAGAGATTGATTCAAGCCTCAGTTTCTAATAGAAAACACCTGGTGGGGCCCAAACTGCTTATGAAACGCTTCAGTCCAAAAAGAGGATAACAGGATGTACTCACCAACATTTGGAAGCCTCTCCAGAGCATTATTTCACAGAACATACTGCCCTGGGCATCGTGTCAAAGAGGTAGACCTCTACTAGATAGCCAAGTTAGAAAGCTGGTCTCCCTTGGATTGTCTTGGTACCGTCATTCAGGACTGACAGAGTCTAAAAAGGCTCTAAGTGAGCTCAGCAAAGACTTAACCCATGATGTTCCAGTTATTTTACCACTGTGGTTACACTCTGACATGTCTTTGGCAAGGTTTGAAGTGAAAGATAAATTTCATCTCATTCCTCCCTCACCAAAGAGCAAGGGGAAGCGATTGTGTAAAAAACACACGTTCTTCCTCAAAGTTCCACCATTTTTTGAATGGTTGATCAGACAGCCTATGCATTTGCTAAGTCCTTCCAGCTTCCAACATGATTAAGATGTCCTCGTTAATTCTGTTGAGTTTTACAGCTAATTATGCTTGAGTATGTTCTACTGTAATACCTCTGAGGGAGAAAAGAATGCATGATTTTAGAGAATTCTGGAATAATTCAGGTTGGAAGGGACCTTAGGAGGCTCCAGGCCAATCCTTTGCTTAGAGCAGGTCCAACCAGATCAGGCTGAGATCAGGCTGGACGCAGAAACCAGTGTGGGATTCTTCAGCACAGAGCCTAATCATTGCCATAAAGCAGAATCCTGCAAAAAAGACCAGAATATAGCAGCACAACAAAGAGCTGCAATGAAATATGTGGAAAAAAGTGTGGGAAGAATCAAGCTGGACTAACACAGCACAGCACAGCACAGCACAGAATTTGCATTGGATTCTGCAACTACTCAGACACATTCCCGAAAGGGTTTGTTGTTGTTTTCTAACTTGAAAGCACTGAGCAAGAAAAAAAAAAAAAAAAGCATTACATCAAGGTTATTTTTCAAGCAAGTATCTGGAATTTTCAATCAGATTCTGCTGCTTGGTGTATCTACACATTATAATGAGATATGAATCATATGTCCCACTGAGCACGTCCCTGTCATGTTAGTGGAGAATTGGGATCATGAAGAGGACCTTAGTGATTACTTGCCTATGGTTCAACAGGAGGAAGCAAACATGAAACTGGATGGTGGAGAAAAGTCACTGATACTCAAGCTGAATAGAAAACAAAGAAACATTCAGCACAACTGCATTCAATCAAAACCTCAAGCATGTGATTTTTGCAAAGTTCTAAACAAAATGAATTATCTGATACTGCATCTTGATGAGGGCAACGTGACATTAATATCAATGCAGGCACTCGTGCCAGTACCTGCACACAATTCTGCCAGTAACTCAGAAGTGTTAGCTGACCTTCTCAGCCATTAGTCAGGGCTACACCAGTCATCAAAAGGAAGACATGAAGTCCATTTTATCTTGCATCAAAGTAGATATACTGTATTATTTACAAGACACTGGAAAATGGCTCATACATCTGAAAAATTAGACAGGAGAGTGACTCTGGGCTTCTTTCAAAGTCCACTCAAGGCCATAAACTTGGCCCTAACTTAAGAGATGCAGGTTATGCTGCATGGGCTGAATTTATCTGAACAGGGGATGCAATAAAAAGCCTTTGTAGGCTATTCCCAAGTAAACTTATTCCATTGGTATTCTAGGAGAAAAATGCTTTTATTTTAAAGTATATGGTCTGCTCCTTTGGAGAATTATTTGCCAAACTGTTACTGCAAGTTACAGAAACTGAAGAGAAAGCATCAGTTGAAGTAACAAAAAAAAAGGAATAAAAAAGAAAGATTTGAGTTAGACATATCCACCAGCTTTCCAGATATTACTGACAGAACAAGGGACATTTCTGAGGGTTAACAATGAAAATTACTATATTTAAAAAAAAAAACCCGACACACGTAATAACTAGTTAAAAGATACTAGCATTTAGAGTTACAAATTTGAGGAGTTGGCCATAAGGCATAAGCCAGAGCTGACAGTCTTCCATCATACACACCATGTGGTATAACTCATCCTTCAACACATGACCACTCCATAGAGACTAAAGTTCATGGATGTGTATGAATGATTGCTGTGGTGATCTAGGATGCCTGGAAATAATCATAAAAGCAATAGCAAAAGATGTCAAGTAAATGTGCAGGTTAAAATGTTATTGACGCTTTTGTATTACACTCATAGGTAATGCACAGTATCCAAAAACTTCTTCACTCTATTTGTACCAGCTCAATTTGAAAAAAAAAAAAAAAAAGTCTTGAGAAAGCAGGACAAATCATAGAATCATAGGAAAACCTGAGATGGAAGGGAACCATAAGGATCATCAAGTTCAACTCCTGGCTCCACAAAGCAGTGGTCAGACCCAACTCCTCGCTAGAAGTCAGAGGTCAGAGCTGGATGTACCTGGCAAAGGAGGGCTCAATGAAGACAGAGAATGAGACTGAAGAAGTACACCTGCATCCTTTATTCATCCCTGAGAAGGAAATATCCACCTAGCCACACAAGATGTGGGCATTAATCTGTATGGAAATCTTATTACAACTATCTGACAAAATCACTATTATTGGTTGCATGAATGTTGCAAGACAGAGGTCTAAACAAAATAGTACTTTCTGATTTTAAAGAAATTGATTATTGATGGTTATGATTCCTGGCTCAAAGTGCTCCAGACAACATGTCAACACATGTTTTCTTTCATTTATCAAAGCATCTACATGAGATTTTGTCATACATGCACAGGGTAAATACAGTCTTAACACTTAGGAAATGGTCTTTGTTAAATTATAATCTCTTGAGCTTCACTCTCTATTCCAGCTGCCATTTGAAAGATTAAACTGTATCTTTTCCGCACCTTGTTTATTTTAAACATTCAGGACTCAAAACCATATCAAAGGTAAGATTTACTGTACCAAAACAGAAATGCATAGTGTTGTCTAAGGGAGACAATGAAGGACTGTGTATGCTGCCACTGACATATAAGCACTAGTTTGGAAGTATCCCAAGTATTCATTTCACCCATTAGGAGCCACCTTGATTTACAAGAACAGTTATGACCCACTTATTATCTTGTTTTTTTCTTACATTTTAGCAGGCAGAAGATCGGATTTTAGCTTGCTGTAGTCACTGACATGAGCAATGAAGCAACCAAGAATGCACTTTGACGTGTACATATCTTGGAGGAGCAGCTGAGGGAAATGGGGTCATTCAGTCTGGAGAAGAGGAGGCTCAGGGGAGACCTCATGGCTCCCTACAACCATCTGAAAGCAGGTTGTGGCAAGCTGGGAGTCAGACTCTTCTCCCAGGTAACAGTGATAGAATGAGAGGGAATGGCCTCAAGTTGTGCCAGAGGAGGCTCAGGTTGGATGTTAGGAACCATTTCTTCTCAGAAAGAGTGGTGAGGCAGTGGCACGGGCTGCGCAGGGAAGTGATGGAGTCACTGACCCTGCAAATTTTCAAGAACCGTGTGGATGTGGCACTGAGGGACATGGTCAGTGGGCATGGTGGGGATGGGCTGGTGGTTGGATAGGTGATCTTGGTGATCTTTTCCAACCTTAATGATTCTCTGGTTCTCATGGCTGAGAGATAATCCCATCCCAACTCACACAGGTGGCTCTGTGTGGTCGTGAGAAGATCAGCTATCTATGTGCCTACCCTTGGACACCTCTGTTCAGAACTCCATCCTCCCTTCAATCTACGCAGGAGGAGACAATGCCCTGCAGACTGCCTGGGATGCCTCTGGCTTCCCAGTGTAAGGCACACAACATAAAGTTTCCCCCCTTCACTGTCACTGTTTTCATGAGCGCTGCAAACTTGCAGCTCCCTCCAGCTCTCACTCTCATGGCACTGGTGAGGCAGGCATTGTGTGTGCTCACATGCTGGTTGGCAGAGGCAGCAGCCCAGGTACCCACCACAGGGGTATGGAGCAGCAACAGGTCCAGATGGTGAAGCAGAAGGACCCTAAACGTGCTTGAGGCCATGCTGCCATGGGGATCAGAGGGAAAGCTGTAAATGAGCTTAAAGGATTGATTAATTATATTATCGTTATACATAAATTGTTCTGAAAGTAATGTCTCCTATTTATTTCCAAGGCAACTACAACAGATACAAAGAGCACAACACTGTTCGATAGAGCAAATTCTCAGCTACAAAATGCTATTTGTCAACACAGTCACCACCATTAGCTATGCATTTTTACCAATGATGAACAAGAGCCTGCATGCCATGCTCATAAAAATCTGCACCAGCAGAGGTGACCTACACTCACCACTGCTGAATTGCACTACTCACCTCTCAGTGTGCTCACATCCACAGCTTGGTCTCCATAAACGTTCAGCAAGTGTCCATGAAAGTCAGTGCATGCCATTGTTTCCATGTGGAGAAATTTAATTCCACACCTTTGCTCCACGCTAACTTCCATGTCAGACACCATTGTGTCAGACTGCCCCTCTGCTGCCCTCTGTCACACAGCAACAACACGTAATGGGATACTGGCAGGAAGGTTCACCCTCTATTGCAATGCAACATCTGCTTCTGATATGGCGGGCCAACATGATAAAATTGGAGGCAGTACTTTTGGATCTGTGTGGGCATGTGTGTGTGTAAAAAATATGGATTATACCAATGATTATACTACACTCACCTACTCTGGAGATGCTGCATACTGCTTGTGAGATTAAGTCTCTGAGATCTGCTTACAGTACAAGTTCTCCAAGGAAAGGACAGGCATGCACCAAATGCAGCACCCTTCTGTTATAATCAAGTTACACAACTAGAACTGTCACCTGAACATAGACTCAAACAAAATGGGCAACGAAGTTTGTGGAGAATTGTCTTGTAACTATGGGGCATGATGTAGACAGCCAGAATTGAAATGGCTAATGCTAATAATTTCTGGAAAATTGTTTAAGTGGTCATTTTAGGCCAGACATAACTGCAGAGGTGACAGAAGCCCTCCTACACACACAGCTCCCCACCAGCCACCCAATATCCCCCCTGGTAATCCCTAAAAGGTGGCACAAGGAAACAAAGTCTGAAAAGGAGGGAGGCTTTGTTAACAGTTGACTGAGAGAGAAAAAAAAAAAAAAAAAACAAGTATTAGATACATTTGGTTTGGACATGGGGTTCTCTGCTAAAGGGGACAAACCAGAAAGGGGATTGTATACACGGGTGGAAACCTTAGCAGACAAAATGCTCCAATCACGGCTGGATGAGAAATTTATAGATTCACAGAATCACCAAAGGGTTTGAGTTGGAAGGGACCTCAGAGATCATCAGTCTCCAACGTGCTGCCATGGGCAGGGCTGCCCCCCACCAGCTCAGGCTGCCCAGGGCCCCATCCAACCTGGCCTTGAGCACCTCCAGGGATGGGGCACCACAGCTTCTCTGGGCAGCCTGTGCCAGCGCCTCACTGCCCTCTGAGTGAAAACTTTCCCCATGACATCTAACCTAAATCTCCCCTCTTTTAGTTTAAAGCCATTGCTCCTTGTCCTACCACTATTTCTCTCCTGCTTATAAGCTCCCTTTAAGTATTGGAAGGCTAAAAAGTTCCTGCACCGCGAGCTCCTAGCTCTAGCACCACAGTCCATAACCCAGAGTACTGATAGTTTTAAAACCTGTTCAATACATGAAATAAAAGAAGGTATTTAAAGGGCTTTGGTAGAGAAGAAATTTGTCCATTTTTCATGCTGTATGAGTTGTTGCTGAAAAATAAAATGATAAAAAATAGTACAGCTGCAGTGGTTAGTTAGCTCTAGCTAATGGATAAGGTGCCAGCAGGACCAGAACAAAAAAACAATGGTAGGTCTTGCTTCCTTGTGAGAATTAACACCTGAAAAGTAATGTTTTATTAAACTTTATTTAAAAATGAGAGCTGTCCTTTTTTGATACCAATCAAGTCCTAGAAGAAGGGTTGTATACATTCAGTTATCGCAGGATTAGTGTCAGGCATCCAGCAGAATAAAGCTTTTCTTTTGAGTCTTGGTTTTAAGCAGCCAGTGTTAGTCTTGGAGACAACACTCTAAAATACAGCCAATTCCTGAGTACCTACCTCTAAAATGATACACTGAAGAGGATGTTGATTGAGAGAAATCTTGGAGAGAGGTCTGTTTTTTTTGTGTTATTACTGATAAAAGCATAAAGTGTTTTTGCCATGACCTTTACTGTGATTTCTCATTGCTCTTGTGTATTCTCATTCTCAGTTTTTTTATTAATAAGAATGATAAATTGCAAATAATTTTTTACTCTTGAGATATTTCAGGAAAATAACTGACACATTTAAAATCCACACGCTTAGCGGGTCATTAATTACTGCATTTAAGAGTTGACAGCTCTCATGTCATGCTAAACACTGTTTTTCAAACTGTCACACCCACACTCTGCCTAAAAGCTGTTGAGTATAAGCGTCATCATTTATAATGCAAAATGGGTATCATTGATTATGTCCTGATTATTCATCATAATGCTTTCTTTTATGTGTACTTAATCATTGTGGTTTCTCGGAATATGCAAACCTTTCAGGCAAATCTTTCTGCAGACCAGCCCAAACAGCGATCTGAGCTGACACCAGCTGGGCAAACAGGGCCAGCAATGCTGTGAACAAAGCCATGGCACTCACCGCTCACAGCCTGGTGAGCCGGGTGCTGGGAGGAGGCACTGTGGGGGAAGGAGGTGACAGGCTATGAGGTATGGGCTTGATTCCAATTCTGAAGCCACATGCAGCTTGGGCCCAGACATTTGAGGTGGCTGTCCTATTGCCCTGGTGCTGTTTCTCAACAGGTTGAGGGTCTTGCTGGTGCTGGGTAGCACCAAGGTGACCCAGACTTTTGATTATGTATTGCTTTAAAGCAGTGTTATGAAGAAGATGACAAAGGTTTCCATAGGCAATGCATGCTTGGGATTTTAGGAACCACAGAAAAGGGAGATGAGTGTCCAGCTTGTCATCTCGTCAGGATACCGACATGGACATCATTTCTCCTGTTTTGCTGAGTGATGTTACAGCACTTTTCCAGATCTCCTTTATGTCCCCTTCAGAAAGCATCACCACACCAGGAAAATAGCTTGGTATTTACCTGGTATCTACCATTTACTTGGTATTTATCAAGGGAAAACAAGCCACTCCCAGTTCACCTGAAGGTAGCTCTGAAGTTTGGGGCATTAACACTCTGTGTACAGGGCCAGATCCAGCCTGGCCAAGCCCATGGCACACAAACCGCACATATATGAGCATAAAGATTTGGAGAGAAATGTTGTTGATGAGATAGTGACTGCAAAGACATGAACACATCATTTTCTAGGAAAGCTGATGAAGCAGCAAAATCCATACACATTTGGCCTTCATGGAATATGGAATATTGGCTAGCAGTGTTTCCCAAAATCACATTGCTTTCTTCCTGAAAGCTCCTAGAAGGCTTAATTTATGGTGGATGCTTAACAAGGTGAGCATTTCCAGTAATCTCAAAGACATATGCTAAAAGAAAAAGATAAATTACCATGTTCTAGGTCTTTACCAACGAAGATGAACATAAATGCTAAGTACAAACAACTGACATCTAAATAACTAATAAGAAAATTTACCCTGTATGTTTTTAATTATGAGTTACAAAAATAATCACAACTCTGTGGAGCTAGAACTGTTTCTTGCTATGTTTCTACTTTCACCAATGAGCTTAATAGTGATCAATATCTTCTTAAAACCACATGGAGCTACCGAAGTCCCTTCTGTCACAGGAGCCCCTGGCTAGCCCCATGGGTAATGCCCACCATTTTGGACTCGTGCTCATCCAAGAACATCAAGTGCTGGAGCACAGCGGGAGGCTGGCCTCAGGAACAAGATCTGCTGTGTCTGGAGTTCAGCCTCTGCTTCTGTGAATGTATTTTCAAAAGAGAGCTCAAAGCTTAAAATATTTATTGGTTGGAGGAAAAGAGCCCCACAATCCCGAGTGTTTTCAGCCGTTGGAAGGGGCCTGAGGAGCCAGTCTTTCTTCATCTAAAAAAGGGAGCGAGAGCATCTCTAAATGCTAGCACAGGCAATGCTTCAGTTGACGAAGATGAAATTACTCCCAGAGGAGCTGTATTTCTCCTATTAAAAAACCTTGCTTTTCACATCTGTGAGCATAAGGCTCTGGCTATTTGGCAGATGCATAATAAAGTTATTTTAAAGGCAGAGCGTCACCTCCTGGGAGTATCACTATGTGGTGCTAGTCTGAGCAGGAGGGAAAGGTTTGCCTTTTCATTACACTCAATGTGGGGATCAAAGAACCTTGGCTCCCTCCTCTCCTAGAGGCCAGCACAGTCGTGTGAGGGACAGGTGCAGCCATGGGCTGCAGAGGAGGAAGGCTCCAAACTCTTCACCCCTGGGAACAGCTGCAGGTACCCAAGCCTCTGGTGCAGGAGGTGAGGTGGGATGGGGGCTGAAAAAGTAGAGCCTAGGCATAGCACTAAGAAGAGCCACCCAGGGGATGGTGCCAACCTCGGGAGCTATACAGAGGAAGCACAGTGGACAAAAGCAGCTTGCAGTGGTCTCGTGCTCTCTCATTTACAAAACATTTACTTCAGAGCAAAAAAGGTCAAACTAACTTGAGGTTTTCAAGTACAGCTTTGGTACAGGTACTGTAGAGGTCTGATCCTACAGGAATCCTTTCAGCATTTAAGGCAGGCCCTGAAAACGCAGTGCCTTCAAGTGGGGTGCAGGGAAACATAGCATTTAAAATGCTATGAAGTGCCTGCCCTATCTTTACCATAATTGTATGGCATATTTCAAATTATCTTTCTATTTCTTATTCATGCTAAAGGAAGCAGAGGCCTCATTCAGGGATCGGGACTCATTTGTGCTGAACTGTGAGGATTAGAAGAAACTGTTGGTGGGCCTCTCAAAATCAAGCTGCAAACAATTTTCTTCCTGAAGATCTTAATTAAGCATCCTGAACTGTTTAATACGTAAGGCAGGCCTCCACCAAAACTCCAGAAGTAGTCATTCAGGACTGAGCTTGAACAGGGAAAGACAAAACTAAAACAGCATAAGGTTTTGGTGCAGAGCCCTTTCTTTGTGAATAAAGCAACTGATAACTCCTTCCCGAAACACCCACCCTACCAACAGTGAGGCTGAAGGCCATGTTTTCCAGTTAAGAAAGCGTTTCCCAGGCCACTCTGTAGACCACTTCATCTTAATGATTTTTTTATCTGAAACAGAGTTTCTAAAAATATGAATTACCTGCCTACAGGAATAAATACATATCCATGTTACACCTTTCTGCAGGCAATTCTATGGTCCTCAGAGGACAGGACAACTGAGCTTTCCAATTTTATGGAGGATGCACAAATATTAAGAGACTGCACACACTAACAGAAGAGAATCAGGGAGCTGAACAGATACCGTGCAGTTTGCTATCTGATCAACTGAATTCTTCCTTTGCAAAACACAGTCTCACAAACTGCTGAAAACATTTGTTTTGTGAAGACCACAAGACATGTGGAAGCTACTAAGGGGTCTTCAAAACATCAAAACATCAGGCCACAAAATTCACTACCTTTAAACACTAAAGCTACGCACACGGTGTCTCTGTTAAGATTAAAACGGAGAACAGCGTTACAGTTCTTAATGGCAGAAAAAGTAATGCTGATAACATTATCTGTAAGGTTAATTAATGCATAATTGTTCCTTGGAAGTCTTTTTCTTTCGTTCCAAACCAGGTTGTTTGCCAAGCAAACGCCAATAGATGTGTGAACCACCTACAGCAAATGTTCATACAATGAAAAATTCAGAAGTGACTGGTGATATTTGCTCAGGTATTATTTTCAGCCACCTGCATGGAGTTTACAAAGCGGGCGGGCAGCCGTCCTATCTTTTGTGTTTCCAGCTTTCGTTGCTGAGTTACCACAACTCATTCCCAACAGTGAAAATAAACTTATCCATTTTATTCCTCTGCCTGAACCCCAGGGCTTCCAAAGTGAGATCATGTACCTGAAAAACATGAGAGGACCCTCTGCCTTTGAACTCTTTCATGTGTACAGACATAAGCTGCCTTTGGAAACCCAAAGCAATGAATGGTGATCTTGGGGATCTTTTGCTGAACACCTGATGAACATGAAAAGTGCTCCAAATAGCAACATCAAATCTATGGTACATCTTCTCTGACCACATCTTCCTGTGGCCTTGAGGCCTGTTCTCTAATGAGCCAATATGATTATGTGATTTTCACAAGCAAAGAAGGAAATGATTGTGAGATATTACAAGTGTCTCTCTTGTTAGCAAAAGCCAAGACAACCTCTTTTTGAAAGTAATCTTCAGTGTGAGTGTACAGTGCACATGTCAAAACAGGGATATAATATCCAATCTAAGTTCAGGAAATAGTGACAGAGGAGCCAAAGGCAGTACTGGAGGCTGGAGCAAAGGAGTCAAGTTTTTAACATACAGCAACTTGGAAAAATTTTTAATACAAATGTAAGAATGAAGGAGAAAAGAGGCCTGGAAATTGTGCAAAGGAAGTGCAGATATGGACACTGTGGCTATGGCTGATAGGACACAGGAATACCCTCTATTAAGAGGGATAAGGGGAAGAGCAGGGCAGCCGTAGAGAAACAGACTCACATTAAACTGTCATGGAAGTGATCAGACAAGTTAGTGCAGAATTCTTCTTTCCAACTGTGAACGTGTTGAGAATTTTTTAATAAGGCTTGCTGTTCTCTCATTTCTTGTCAGTTGATCCCAGGAGGATATAAATGGAAAATCGGATACAGGAAGCATCCTAATACAAGATGCTTGCAAAGCCCAAACTACATGCTCCAGCAGCTCAGTAGCTAGGTAATAGATCACTCTGCCCAGGAAATGTACCAGGCACATAAGGAAGCTTGCTGATGGCCCAGAGCAAGTACACATACTGATCACTAGATATCCAAGCTCACTTTACTATAAATCACATGGGATTCACAGTCTGGTTCCTATCATAACAGTTCTGTCTGTCCAGAGTGTGGACTGATGCCTGAATTTTGATGCTATAGAATCATAGAATCACAGAATCATTAAGGCAGGAAAAGATCACCTAGTCCAATAGTCAGCCCATCCCTACCATGCCCACTGACTGGGACAACTGGACAATAAATTGGTCCCATGTCAGTATGTTGACTATAAAGTGAATGACAGTCAGAATGATTATATTGTACACTTCCAGTTAGGCTGCTTTAGAGCTGACAGATGGATACCCATAAGGAGATTGCCAAGAGGCAGCCAAAGTTTTTGTTTGGACAGGAGGTGATGACCTGGATTGGAGAGGTGTACCTCTGACTCATCAGTACGAAGATTAATGTTGTGTTTACAAGATTATCTTGAGAGAAGATGTAAAAGAGCATTTCACAGATGGCAGGAGAATTAAATGTGAGGTAAGAGTGTAATGTTCCAAGAGAGTAAAATTATCAAAATCTGTCTTATAGTGGCGCATGTAGCTCAACAAAAAAACTTCAGCAGAACAGCAGCAGCTATCTTTCTTAACCCTGTCACTTACTTTCCCCATCATCTCCATGAACTAATTATTTATCATGTTTTATATTGAAGCAGGTACAGACAATTCCTATGACGCAAAAAGGGAGGGTGTGTTTGTTTTGGAAAGTGCTACGTTAAATTCCTCATTCAACGTTACAATACAACACACATACATACACAAAAAAAAGAAGAAAAGCAAAGTGCACTGTTGCCAAAATATAGCAAATATCTCAGTGCATGAACTCACTCTGGGTCCCCATATGCTTCCCTGCCACCTGCTGCCATTCTCTTCTGCACCGAGACATGCAGCTCTCCCTGCCTTGCCTAGGAGCAGGCATTTCGAACCCAGGGAGCACAGTGTCAGCCCGGGCAGCAGCTTTTCCATGTGCAGATAGCACAGCCCATGAGAAATCCTTTATCACAGAAAACCACAGTGTGTCATCAAAGATTTTATCATCAAGGAGTTGTTTGCTCTTCAGAGCGGAAACGTGCAGTTATCTCCATATACTCAAGAGGCTTGCTGCCCACATCCCTTCAGAACTAGTAAAAGCAGATGGAAACCTCAGTGCAGGAAGAGGCACACACACCAGAATGGTTTATTCTTATCCAGACACATGTGTTCAGCGTGTTTCTCCGGCAGCACTGAGCAGTGGGTGGGCCATATGACTGCTGCTACTACTTCAATAGCTAGGATTTTATTTTTATTGGCTCAAGCTGTACAAGTTTGCACTTCAAGGCCCTGAGGTCCAGGTTCAGTACCACTTGCAAAGACACTGAGAAGCACAGCATCCTCTATTCATGGAGAGAATTGCCTCTGCAAAAAATGGCAATAGAGACACTGCAGGTGCAAAGAAACTTGGTTAAGATTTAGACTGTACATATCCTTGGGCATGTCTCTGTCCCATAGATGTTGCACTGGGTGTGTGACATGAGGCAATTAGCACAGGAGACTGCTATGTTCAAGAGATCCTGTGTATAATGCATAACCAGAGCTAAGCCCAAAGACAAGAGTAAACCACAGCTTAACTCTCTATTAGTAGCATGGGTCAGTCTCTCACTATTTAGTGGTACAAAGACTGAATATTAGGAAACATTCCTTCTCCGAAATAGCGGTAAGGCACTGGCACAGGCTGTCCATGGAGGTGGTGGGGTCACCGTCCCTGGAGGTGTTCAAGAGCTGTGTGGATGTGGCACTGAGGGACATGGTTAGTGGGCATGGTGGGGATAGGCTGACAGTTGGACTAGGTGATATTACTGGTCTTTTCCAACCTTAATTATTCAATGGTTCTATAATTCCTACCTAAAAGGTGGGGACTAGCATGGGTTCAGCTGCAAGGTGAAGGTGGATAGTGCCCAAAATCCTGCAGGTTTCGCATTAAAATGTGTCACAGAGTAAAGAAGCTCTGACAATGACACAGATGTTTGGTCATGTGATTCATGCAGGCCTGTAGGTGTGTGCAGCATCAAGGCTGCATGAGGCCAAAGGCAGCGCTGACCAAAATGCAGCAGCATGTGTCACTACGACTGCTGCTATGTCAAAAGATGTGTCCATGCCTTGTGGGCACAAGATGACTATCAGATAGCTAAATCAGGTTCAGATTGACTGGATGGCTTCTCAGATTGGAGCTGTAGGCTGCTCCTTGCACTACCATTGGCTTTGGCACTAGCACTGAAGGAGCTAGCTCAGGTATGTTTACAGAAGATGCCATTACATACATCCAAAATCTTATTTCCTTCATACAGTTCCTATAAATTAGTCAGAAGTATAATAAAGAACCATTACTATAGTGTGAATGCTGTAAAATCCCTGTCTTTAGGACATGTCTCTGATTCAGTTGGAAGTACAGGCCAAGATACCACCTCAGCTTTGGGTGCTCAAGGTGCCTGAGGCCATGATGCATTTGACACGAGTCGATTTTCTGTGTGCACATGTGGCACAGCTTTGAACATCCTGCTGCCATGCTTCTCCAAGCAGCCATGTCCCTCAGGAGTGTGACCATGTGAGGCAAGGCCCTGGCGTTACCACTCGCATGGCTGCACAGCACAGGCCTCACCACAGCCCCATCAGCACGAGTCAGCTGGGACACTGCAGGAAGATGCATTTTCCAATTACTCTCCTGGTCTGCACGTATCACAAAAGTGTATCAGTGCTGAGGTTTTCGTGGTAAGTGGGGAGAAGAGTTAACAGAGTGCTACTAGCACTATCTAACCTCAGTTGTTTTATCCCAACATGGCTGTGGTTTAGTCTTTAAACAAGCTGAAAGATAAGCAAATAGCTGATGTGACCCCTCTTACATCATATATGTTTTATGAAAGCAAACAGCACTGTGTAATGTTGTGATTCATACCTTACCACCAAACACTCAACATACTAATCATTTCACCAGAGCAGGTGTTGCAAGTATTTTCATTCCTTCCCAGAATGAACACTGAGGGAACCCCATGTAGAATCATAGAAGTGTAGAATCATTAAGGTTGGAAAAGACCTCTAAGATCACCTAGTCCAAAGGTCAGCCCACCCCACCATGCCCACTGACCATGTCCCTCAGTGCCACATCCACACGCCTCTTGAACACCTTCAGGGATGGTGACTCCACCACTCCCCTGGGCAGCCTGAGAGAGTGAGCATCCAGAGAATTCTGTGTCGATTTTCTGGCAATTCTCATAGGCAAGTGACCAAATAAAAAACAGGCAAAGAGTAGATCTTAGTGGCACAATGTGATAGATCTGGAAGTCAGCTTTCGTGATTCTCTTCCTTGCTTAATGGGGCACAATATCTTCCTGGTCACTAGCACCCCAGAGTTACATTTCCATAATTGCTCACTTGATTTCTTCTTAAAATAATGCATGGGCTACACAAACAGGAGAATCTTATTTCTGTGAAGCATCTCATTGCAAAGGCATCCTGGAAAGAGCAGAAAAAGACAAAAAAAAACCAGCATTCACGTCATTAGTCGAATCACACAAGTCAAAAACTAAAAACAATTGAACATAGTTCTCAGCTCCCTTGAGAGCTGACATTTAAATCTCACATACACTTCCTGCAAGGCTTACAAGGCCTTCTTAAAAATACTCTCGTCTGCATTTAAGTGATGAAGCACCAAATCCAAGCCATGCACACAAAGAATCTTTAACTGATTTTTCCTTAGTATCTACTGTTCTAAATAATTTTAAACTAAGAAATACAATTTTGAGTAAGAGGCACACTGAGCCAAGGTTACTAATATCATTTTTTAGAACTTGCATTTAGGTCTGAAAACATCTGGAGGAAATCTATAAGGCAGAAATAAAACACTGTTTTGTTTTAAGATGGACTTCTAGGATCCTAAGGTCCTGAAGTACCACTGAAATCCACTAAACAGATCACATTTCTCTTTTAAACATTATAAAATTTAAAATCATTTGCAGTTTTAGAAGGAGGAGGGGATTATTACACCGCCAGCACTTTTCCCTTAAAAGCTTATCCTGACTAAATGAAATTTGTAACCTAGAATGGATTTGCCAAAGAAAGCTCTTTAAGATTTAAATAATAAAAATGTTGAGCAATTCTTAAGTCTGTTCTTAAGTCACAAGGTTGGACAGCTTGAACAGACACAGGAGACTCATACATTTAATAAGAACAGTTGTGTAGATAAAGGGGAAGGCACTGCAAGTTTCCAAAGTGCAACCCTATCACCTGCTAACCTGTGGAGTCTGCAACGTATTTTCGGCCCTTTGGAAACATCGGCAGCCCTGTGCCAATCTGTTCTTTTGTTTTGACTTTCTCATGTATTGCAATACAACAGTATTATTCAGTAGTTCTGGGAAGTTATATCATAATTTCCTTTCACTCAGCCATAAATAATTCAGTTTGTTGGTCAGTTGTCTCTCAAGTTCATCTTTAGCAAAATCAGAAAGAAGCTCTCCATCAATCATTCCTGATTTTACAGTCTCCTATCACAACTCTTTACCATTCCATTTGTCTGTTTTCCCAGACTTATGAAAACTGCTACTTTTAAATTCACTTTCTGCAGGGATCATTTCAGTCTCTGCTCTTCTCTTTACCTTTCCTAGTTTTGCAGTATTCAGTAAGTGGTAACCAAAGAGGAGAGTGTTAAATTATTTAAACTATATTGCATTATATTATACTATACTGATTTATACTCTAAAATTCAGAGAAGGTTTATGTTGGATATTTGGAGCAATTTCTTCTCAGAATGAGCGATGAGGCAGTGGCACAGGCTGCCCAGGGAGGTGGTGGAGTCACCATCCCTGGAGGTGTTCAAGAGGCGCGTGGATGTGACACTGAGGGACATGGTCAGTGGGCATGGTGGGGTGGGCTGACAGTTGGACTAGGTGATCTTAGAGGTCTTTTCCAACCTGAATGATTCTGTGCTTCTTTAATTCCTATCTAAAAGGTGGTATACTCATGAGTTGCACAGTGACTAAAAAATACGTTGTTAAATCTCTATCCCTTTCCCAGCAATCTCCTGTTTGCCTTTTTGACTGCTGAGTTTTTTTGACTGCTGCTGAGACCTGAACCAGTATCATCATACACCACAACCTCACAGACACAAGGTGATAGCAGTATGGTGAAGGCAGTCAAATCCACAGTTTAAATATTACATTGACTTCAAAGTGCCTCAGCCAAAGAAGAAATGTGCAACAGCATGAATCTGTTCCTGAAGACAGGGCCAAAATATAGCCTATGCACCTCTTAGCTCCTATTCAAATACCTCATGTTAGACTGTAGTGGAAGCAAGGACATTTTGCATAGAATTGCATTTAATCTCAACCAGTTTGAACTGCCAGACAGTTCTCGTTGGCATGAACTCATCAATAAAGACTCTGATTCATTTATTTAATATTAAAAGGTCAAAAACAGCGCCCACTTGGCAGTTACAATAGCTTGTTTCTTGTTTTGACTGTAAACAAACTGTTTTGGAAAAGGAGGGATGACTCCCTACCTCTACTTTTTTTGTTCGTGATGGCAGATCTGCATGAGTCCTGAGCACAGATACTGTACTACAGAATATGGATATATATTGTCCAGAAGGGGCATTAGATGAATTAATTTAATCAATAAAATAATTCAAACTGAGTTCAGCTGAGATGTAGATGCATTGTGATAGGGCGATGGAAGTTGGGAAGAAGATTTTAAAATACTCTTTAAATCAAACACACTTTTGATGAAAGTAATATTTTAGCTAATAAAACATTAAGAATTTTAAAGCAACATGCATTTGTAGAATTTATAGGGACTAAAATATTACACAGAAACTATACCAAACAACGTAAAGAAAAAACTGTGATAATGAGAGCTTCACATCAAAGAACTCTTGATCTTGGTTGGAATTTCAATGCCCTTTCAAATATAATAAATTATTTAAGCATAGCCCAGGTTACAGACTTTATTTAAAATGTTGTTTAAAAAGATATTTGGCTGGCACGTAGGGAAAACTACATAGTAAACTGTGATATGAGTTACACAAAAGCAGTCCATCATTTTCACAGAATACTTCTGCTGTTGAAGAAGTTAGCATACTCAGAAAAAGTTATTCATGTGAAAACCGCGACTAATGCTGATGAAAACCCTGTGAGTACTGCATGCATTATTCTCCTTTTGTATGCCTTGCAGCCATTTCTGCATCTTACTCAGCAAGAGAACCAGCCTGTTCTCCTACACAGCCTATGTTTCCAGCGCCATGACTGAACAGCCCATTCTTCCTTTCCCTGTTCTTCCAGTTTCTGACATGCCAAGATGCGTATTCCAGCACCACCAGGTTCATTTGTATGGGGTTGTTCCTGAGACATTATCAGGAGATTGATCTGGACTACTGAATCCAGACTGACTAGAAACTCCCCTAAATCTGCAGGTTTTAGACCCAGAACTCTCATTTGGATCTATCACCTCTGTGCCCTCCTACTTCTGAAGGATGCCCTAACCTCTCTGTGGGCCTCTTCTGCTGGGTCTGGCATCACCTTCCAGACCAAAGGCCTTCCGGTCAAAAGGCTCAACCAGAGCTTTTTTGTAAAAGCCTGTGATCATCTGTAAGGCACATCCCTGAGCCATCGGCTCCATGTGAGAAAAATGGTTTTTTTTTGTGTGCATTTATTGTTCTTTTGATTGGTGACAAAAATGAAGCAAAGCATTTCTGAACACTCTCACACAAGATTTACAAGAAGACAACAGTAACAGCCTGTGGATAATAATTAAACGAGGCCCACTAAACTTTTGGGGATAGAAGACTGATGCAGTTTGTCTTCAACTTCGCTCATGAGCTCACATAGTTCTGTTGAATAATAGTGCTATTGACTTTGGAATCTCCAATGTGCCATTAATTCAGGAACTGTGAAAAAGTGACAGTCGGAGCCGCAGCAGATGTGGCTGAATAGCTCAAGTCAGAGACTGCAGAAAGAGCGGTATTACTTACTGAACTCTGCCCAGCAAGAGTGGGAGAGCATCCTTAGAGACAGGAGAGAACAAGCTCTCATCACAGGCAAGTGAGAAAACACCAACACACCACACTAAAACCAATTTATTCCATAGGTGGCAAAATTAACGAAACCCCATTTCCTTTGGGTTTCTGGTGTGGATGAAGCAGGGTGGTGAACACATGTTTGTGTCCCTGCTCCCAATAGGTTCACCAGCATGGCAGCCCACTCTCTGAGTCCTCAGCCAGCCCTCCTAATGCTTCAAAGAGCAGCCTGTGAGCAGTCCCAGTTCACTGTGTGCCCACAGGCACCCGGAGAGGGGCCCTGGTAGCCCCCAAAGACCTGCTTTATCTGACTGAGTCTCTGGTTGCAATCACACGAGCTTTATCTGTCCTCCCTTAGCCAACAATCCCACGATGAATCAGTGCAAAACCCACAGTCCTGCGTGGAGGGAAACTAACTCAGGTTTGGTACTAAGTACAACATTGTACTCTAAGTACAGCATTGCTTGTAAATAAGTTATCCTTTTCCCTCTCATGGGATTACATTGTGATTTTAAAGGTAAAAGGAATGTTGTCATGTAAAAGCAAATCATACCTATACACATTTGTGTATATCTTATACACACACAGACTTCTCACTATGAGCACCCAGCGTGTCATCTATAGGCATGGCAGCATTCTGTTTAACTGTAGCAAACGAAGCCATGTTACTGCAGTTTTCTTGCAGATAACCATCATTTTAGCATGTCATTAATTGTTGGTCATACAGCCAAGGTAAAGATACAGAGTACCTCAAAGCAGCCCACAGTCTTTCTTTAACACAGAACTTAAAGCCACAGTTTGTGGAATTAGGCTTCTAGTTTGCATGGAACTATCACTCTTCTTTTTTTCTTCTAAATCTGATAATCATAAAGAAATTTTGAATTTAGTACAGCTGGAAACCAGAAGACAAGTGAAACAGCACCAAAAATCAGCAGCATATAATCATGCCTTGTGATGAGAGACAGATGCAAGGCCCTTAGATGACCACAGAGGTGCTCTCTGAAGAAGTCCTCATTGCCATTGCTAGGAAGACCTTGCATAGGTACCAATTTTCTCTGGTCCAGCAGCCAGCTGGAGATGAGCACTCCTGTCTCACATGCAAAGACAGGCAAGGCCAGTCCAGAGATGCCAGGGGAAGAATCACAGAATCATAAAACATCCCGAGTTGGAAGGTACCCATAAGGATCACCTAGTCCAGCTCCATGCTCCACACAGCACCACTCAAAAATCAGACCCTGTATCTCACAGTGTTGTCCAAACACCCCTCGAATTCCGGGGCCATGCCCACTGCCCTGGGCAGCTTGTTCCATGCCCACAGCCCTCTGGTGCAGACCCTTTCCCTAGCCCTCAGCTCCCCTCCCCTGACGCAGCTCCATGCCATTCCCTCGGGCCCTGTCCCTGCCACAGAGAGCAGAGCTCAGCACTGCCCCTCTGCTCCCTGTGTGGAGCTGCAGCCGCCATGAGGCCTCCCCTCAGCTTCTCTGCCCTGGGTTGAACAAATGAAGGGGCCTGAGCCGAAAGTAGAATCGTTTCGGTCACCATGATGTCACCAAGTCATTGCTGTGCTCCCTGACTGAAAGAGGTCACATTTGTTGCAGAGCAACCGCTGCCTTCGGAGCTCTGCAGCAGTGCCAAAGCAGCTGCATTTGCCTGAGAATTGCTAGGCCAGGGCATTCAAGACCTTTCCAGATGCAAAAAATAAAAATAAATAAATAAAAATAATTCTGAAAGTTAAAGTGATTGCAAGATGGGAGTTGGCTTTATCACGCACTGTACATGGCACTGGGTTTCTAAAATTCGGGGGACCAGAGAACAGGTATTTTGAGCATTGTTGGAGGCTGTCAGAGCTCTCAGAGTCAGTACTCACCCACCACTGTGTCCTCCACTCCCTTGTGCTGGGCTTTACCTGGCACTGCAGAAACCTCAGCTCTGTGGGCTTGAACCACAGTGTTAATGTAACATGCTATCCATCCCTTGTCTCTATGACCAAAAAGTGCAGGGGCAGAGGTGACCAGAGCAATAATACATTTGTCCAATTGCATTAAGGAAAAGTGATTTATTGCATGGCAATCTTTGAGGGAGACGCTATTTAGAAAGAAGACATCAGGAGAAAGATGTGTCTAAATAGAAATGCAGATGAAATGCAATAGCCACAGTTATCATCGAGAGGATCTGAACCTTGCCAGCGAGCAAAACCACAATAAATGGCTAATAAAAATGAATCCCTGTAAAGCATTAAAAAAATGTACATTACCATTATGTTGTGGTTAATTCTCAGACAATACTGCAAAATAACAGTGAAGTGTTACTTCCTGTCATTTAAAGGAAAAGAAACCCAAACACCAAGAATTCTTTGGGCTAAGGAATGCAGACATACATCATGTCTGTGAGAATCATAAAAAGATCAAATGTAATATTTTCTTTCAGCGCAGACAACTGCTTTGAGATTTTCCATTCAGACAGCCTTGAAAACCGCCTCCAGCATTTGCCAATTACTACTGACAAATACCATTTGGTAGTGAGTGATGTTTTAAGTGAAATAAAACAGCGAAGAAAACTGAACATGATGAAAGGATTTTTTTCTCCCTCTGAAGTGACTGTAAGTTATATATTCACAAGGTAGGGTTTACGCTTCCTGCCAGTGACAAATTCCATGTGATGTTGAGCGCGGAGGTGAAGTTTGTTTGACAGTAATAGAAAAGGAAGACAAAACTCGTTTTCATGTTCTTTTAAGCAGCCAGATATTTTTTAGCTATAAACAAAGGAAGAGTTGCTAATACCTCTGTTCCACATCATTCTTCATATATATAAGTGCACTAATGGAGAGAATGATTCTCTAATATTGAAGTGGTCGGAGTGCAAAGAGGGTATACAGTGGATCTTGCTGTCAGGAGCACTTGATTTACATATAAACTGCAACCTGCAGCCAGTAACAACTAGCATATACCATATTTTTAAAATATTTATTGTTCATGGAGAGCTTTGAGATGAGGAAAAATAGCTCAAGCTATATGACTGGAAGAGGTGTTTAAAGAATGATTTAAATAACTGACTATTAGTACTCTTTTGACCTTTTCTCCTTTTAAACAGAATAGCAGTCCATTTAGCTATACATTTACTACCTAAGATTGTCAGAAGCATTTCTCACAGGTCCTTGTATCATGATATCTGTTTTCCTCACATTCTCTAACTCTGCAGCCCCGTAGGAGGCAGGCAAGTGTTTATGAAGAAGGCACAGAGACCCCAAAGCCCAGACCCCAGAGATGTCCCCCCCCAAAATTTGCCTGGCCAGGGCTCACGCAGCATCACAGCAGTGTTGCTGTTGGCTCTAGGACACCAAGTTACCAGAATTCTGTCTCTTCCTCCCAAGGGGAGTAGCATCTTTTTCTAACTTGTACAAAGCTGCGTCGCTGCAACAGCTGTTTTCTGAATCATCCAAGTAATGCTCACATTTTCCCCCCTACTTGACATTCAACAGTTGCATCTTGTTATTGACTCGGATTCAAATCTTACTTTCATCTTGAAACAGTGGGGAAAATGGGGAAAAATCCAGAGAATGTGGGTACATTAAGAACATTTTTCACGCTGTTTCATTTTGCTATGGCCTGGGGTTTCTTTGTTTCACAATTCTTTACACGTTTCCTCTAACAAAAAAAATAAATAAATTAGCTTAGAAGTGCTCAATCCATCTTTTTTCTAGCACTGCTTCTTTCTTTTAGGTGGAGGAGTGATCATCAGGGGATTCTTCCAATAGTTCTGAAAAACGTTAATAAAAAAGTCAATGTTATGATACGAGTTTCCACTACTTTTGATGCTATAGTTGAAAACTTCAGCAAGCATTTTCCTTCAGATCTCAGGAAAGGACTCCTAGCTCCCTGATTATTCTCAGGGAGGCACAACCCAGGGACTCACTTGCCAGCCAGTCCCACAAGCACGAACATAGTGGTGAATTTTTTGTGCGTGCAATGCCAGGTGGCCAGAGCATGTACAGGTGACATGAATCAGGCTGTGCACAGGCGCAGAGCTATTGCCTGGCACACATACATGACAACAAACATGCACAGTTTTATTGGACATAAAAATGCTGCTTGGTTGTGTGCATGTGGATGGTCAGCCACCACGTGCCACTGCTACAAAAAAGGGGCTCTCTGTTTTCTGGAAGTCTCAGAGTAAGAACCAATATCTGCTTTTTCCACTCAAATAACACTCCTTTTGGGAAAAACACAGACACGTGGCAGCCTACCCTCGGCAATTCATCAGCATCAGGTGCTGTTCCTCTGTAGCTTTGTCCCTGTGCTGTTACTGGAGGAGAGTAAGAGCAAGCTCAACAGCAGGTAGATGGAAGCCATGCAAACCTTGTAACTGTGAGAGTTACACCCACAACGGAGGATGTTAGTCCCATCTCAACACAACCATAGCATGCTTCTGGATAGCCAGAGCTACCTCTTAGCCAATCCAGCCACACTGCACAAAAGGGAATTGGAGCTCAATGCATTCAGGATTCCCCAAATACATAAGTTCAGGCTACACCCCAGGTGCTTCCAGTGCAAACAGTGGGTTGATAAATACTCCCACGAGGAAAATGAACATTAAGCTTTGAACCAAATAAATCAATTGATTTCTGTCAGGAAGATTTGGACCACAACTATGCCTAGTGAAGCCCTGAGGCCAAATATCAAAGGTGAGATGTAGCTCCATTCAAGCTAGTGGAATTAAACTGACATAGAATGAACTGATTTTCCAGTTTTAGCCAGAAGCAGTCAGGGAAAGACAATATTAGGTCTCCCGAGGTTCAGATTAGACTGGTCTGTGCTCTCCTTATGGCTTGTACCAACCATACATGCTTTTCTAACTGTATCTAGAAGGGGAATGGCCATTCTCCAAGGGCAGGGACCCCTTCAGGGAAGTACAAGCACCTACTTTTGCAATCATCTCCAATATAGTTATGCTCAAGGTTGGCTTCAAAGCATATTAGGTGTAATTTTCTGATTTTCTGATGTGAATTTAGCCTGGAGTCACAAGGAAGCAAATCTCTGTATATCTGATCATCCTATTCTCTCCTTCTCTCCTTTATTTTCTGAATACATTAGCCAGATTGTGCCAATGTGACGTAAAAGCAGCAATCTCAATGCAGCAGTCACACCCATGCTGTCTCTTTGAGTGCTATTGGCTGTACCCTCAAAGCCCAGCTCTCTGACCATCCTCTGTCTTAGCCTTGGAGCATGCTCAAAGGGCAGATCATGAGAGCACCCCTTTGGAAATGCCAGAGGAAATCTGCCAAAGAGGACTGCTCATTTATTTCCAATATATACTCCCTACCTCACCAGACAGCACCACACTTAAAGTCATCCTAGCCAACTCATGTCCTCCAAATCCTGTCCCATAGAGCAGGACAGCCCCACCAGTGAATAATGGTGGGATGCGCTGCATGTCTCCCCATGACATACAGGCTGACGTTACTTCCATGCCAGCAGTAGCATGATTGACAAGACAGATTTCCCACCTGAAAACATGGAGGGATCCATCCCCATCTCCTTGTGAATGACAGCATGGAGAAGAGAGGCTTCCTGATGGACCAGCACAACCACAGGGCTCCTACTGTCACTGCAGCTCTGGCTCATGCAGGGCTGTTTCTCCCTTGCACTTCAGCCTAGAGACCCTGCTCTAATGCTGTGGTGCTGTGCAGCCAAATGAACTCAATAGCTCTGCTCTCATGGAGCTCAGATAGCACTGGCTAGCCACAGCATGGCACACACAGACACATATACACACTTGCCTTG
Organism: Numida meleagris; assembly: GCF_002078875.1. Taxonomy (NCBI): domain Eukaryota; kingdom Metazoa; phylum Chordata; class Aves; order Galliformes; family Numididae; genus Numida; species Numida meleagris. The sequence continues at coordinate 104,576,154 of NC_034409.1, forward strand.
TGTTGTATCATTTTCTGATGGTTACTGATCCAGACTGTGTGCTTATCCCCCTCACCTTTCTACCCACTTCCAGTCTGTACAGAATTGGCAAGCCTGGCCACCACACCATATGGTGTGTGCTCTTTATGATGGTACAAAACATCCCCTGTCCAGTCGGACCATGCTGTTCCTCCTGTTCTAGCCCATCCTTCCCCTTCCACCTCCACAGCCCAGCCCACACTGCACTTCCAGCAGACCTTCAGGAGTCTCCCATGACCCACGCAGAGTTTTCCCACTCCTGAGCCAGGGGCCGGCTAGCCCAGCATCTAAATGCTACTTAGAAACATTTTAGAGCGGTATGAGTCATCTTGGGATGGCAAAGTCCCTTATGATCTCTTGCCAGCATCCTTTGCAGACCAGCCCACCCACACCCAAGTATCTTTGTCCATACGAAGTTCATCTCATGGGAAGGATACACAAATGCTCTGGCTCTTTCTTGTTGCAAAGAGGGCTGGCTTCTTAAGGATAGAGATATAGACTCTGGAAGCTGGCCCAGTCTGGGTGGTACAGACAGGCATGGCACCAGCCTCATGCTGAGAATGTCCCTCTGTCCTTTCCATCATCATCATTGTCTGCCAAAGGTCAAAAGAGACAAAATGCCACTGCAAGCTCCTTCCAGAGCAGCCCCAGCAGGAGGGAGCAACTAAAATAGCACCTCTGCGCACTGTATGTATCTGCAAAGGATATGGTGCTCATCTACCAACTTCTCCAGCCCAACTCTAGCACTCTAGTGGAGCAGTAAGGCACTGAAAACGTTCAGGTGTATGTAAAAAGGAAAAGTAATCTTCAAAAGTGTACTGTAAATTCCTGCCACCTGCCATGCACATGGTGGTACTTGAGCTCAATCCACTTCAGCACTTTCAAGATCAGCACGCTGCTGTATGATGCAGCACTGGAGACAGAGGAAAAGAGCTAAGGAACAGGAGAGAGAGTTTCAGGAGAAAACAGTAGCTTTGCAAGCAGCGTTTCTCTCCACTCGTCTTCCATCTACAGGACAACAGGGACAATCCAAAAGGGCCCCGAAGATGTGCAGTATAGACACACACCAAGTGTTCAGCAGTATCCTGGGCTGCATCACAAGAGGGGTGGCCAGCAGGGAGAAGGAGAGGATTGCCCATCTCCACTCTGCCCTTGTGAGGTCCCATCCGGAGTACTGCATCCAGGCCTGGGGCCCCCAAAACAAAAAAGACATGGAGCTGTCAGAGCAGGTCCACAGGAGGGCATGAAGATGAGCAGAGAGCTGGAGCACCTCGCCTGTGAAGACAGGCTGAGGAGCTGAGCTTTAGCCTGGAGAAAAGAAGGCTCCAGGGAGATCTGACTGCAGCCTTCCAGTACTTTAGGGCAGCTTGTAAACAGGAGAGGGGCTGACTTTTTATAGAGTCTGATAGTGGTAGGACAAGGGGCAATAGGTTTAAACTAAAAGAGGGGAGATTTAGGTTAGATGTCAGAGATAAGTTTTCACTCAGAGGGCAGTGAGGCGCTGGCACAGGCTGCCCAGAGAAGCTGTGGTGTCCCATCCCTGGAGGCACTCAAGGCCAGGTTGGATGGGGCCCTGGGCAGCCTGAGCTGGTGGGGCACAGCCCTACCCACAGCAGCACGTTGGAGACTGATGATCTCTGAGGTTTCTTCAAATCTGTACCATTCGGTGATTCTATGAAAATGGGCAGGGAAGAAATCTCCAGGGAAGGAAAGTAATGGTTAAACATCAGCTTACTACTATTGTACACTAGAGAACAGACACTAGGTAGAATCCACAGAAACACTCTGAACAGAGGAAATATTTCAGAGTTCATTCAGCTACATCAAAAGTCATTATTAGAAGAGACTTGTGCAAATGATTGCATCTGACGCCTGAACTCTAATGAAAAAGACACGAGTAGACATTGCAACCTCACTAACTAAAGCATTAGGATTATGATAATAAAGATGATGTGACTCATTAGTTATGGCTCAGGTGATAGTTTCATGGAAGAGCAACCAGATTTAACTTCAGAAAGGAGCGACTCCGACAAAGTTAAAATACAACAAAACTGAATGAAGACGCAAGTCCATACATCCTCAGGTTTCAACTGAACTCATCAGAAAGAAAACTACCTTTTATAACTATTTATGTAATACAAACTATGGTGTACCTTTTGAAAACTAAAAGTATAACATAGTGTATAGAATTACAGTTGCCTGTAGCTACAGTGTAAATTCTACTTCTCTGTAATACAGCTGCATCATCTAGTGGACAACACAGAGATTGCACTAGTTTTATTCAATATAGTTTGGGGTTCATTAAATATCCTTCCTTTTCCACTTAATATAGCTCATCACAGTGATTTATAAAACTTAATTCCAGAATTAAAAGTATGCTCTAAAACACTCAAGAGTGAATCTTGGAAATATATTTTTTTACTTTCTACTCCAACCTTCAGCAGGCTAACACCACCTAAATCTTGTTACAGGCAGGAATACAATTGAGTTCTTTTAGTCAACTCCAGTCACTGAGTTGTGATTTCCCTTTGCACTGAAATGATAAACATCATGACTCTCACATAGCTCAAAACTAACTGCTGTGCCAAACTCTGCAAGAAAATGAGGTAATCCTTGTAAATCTCGTAACAACTGTACTTCATATTTGTCTAAAGAAATTTATTGTTTTGATCGGAAAATTTCCTTCAGTCTTAGCATTCAACCTATCTGTAGTCACAGATGCACCAAGTGCAAACACTCATTTCAAATTACGCCAAAGTGTGGCATTTTTAAAGGGGTATTATTTACCTTCTAGGTAGGGAGGGGCTACATACCCTGGGAGACATTCACTTTTAAAAGCTCTTTCTTTGGAAATGTCATCTTTGAAATGTTTTCATAGAGTATCTAAAAGCTTTAATTATCAGAGCATGAGAGTTGATACTCCCTTATCTTGTCCTGAATAGACAGGTCTAAAGGCACTTAGCAATGATAGATGAGCTCCACACATTACAGCTGAAGAAAACTGTAAACTAGAAGCCACTCTCTGTAGAAGATCAAAGAAAAACCATGCCATATTTACATAAATTGACACAGGAAAGATACTATCATAAGGTTTCATGTTTATCATTTTTCAGTGACTTCAGGCTGCAGTAGATCAACTCCCCCTACCCTAAATGTAAAAAAAAAAAAAAAAAAAATCAAGTTGTGCTATTTCTTCCTCATGCTTTTATCACATGATATAAAGCTTCTCTCAGGGCACCTATCCAAACTCAGTGTCTTCTCTGCAGTTGCACAATGTAGTCCTACTTTAGCTCTCTTTGAGTAATGCTGCACAAGCTGGAAGAGAATCTAACTCACTGCCATGGTCTATACTAGGTTTATATTGCCAATGGTGAAAAGCTGGGGGTTATTCCTGCTGTTGCTGAGATTTGCAGATACGATCTGAAAGGAAATTTATAATAAGAAGGAAATAAATCATATCCTTCCACACTAGGATCACAGCTAAATTCCTTTTTAGACCAACAGATAGCCAGAGCCCAATGTTAACAGCAAGTCACTAAAGCTAAAGATGTTTGAATCTCAAAGGGGTTCTGGATGGAGGCTGACAGTAAGTACCTTCACTCTTTGAAAATGACTTAATGTTCTCTAAAACAGCTAGAGAGCATTCCCAGTGCAGTTCCTTCCACAGGCATCCTACCTCATAGATCAGCTTAGGATGTCCCTTTGGCGTATCATTCAGGTTTGATTCAAAAAAAGTTCCTAAGCTTTTGCTGACGACGCATGCAGAAATACATATAAATGCTGATGCATTACCTATGCTGTGCCAGTTTATTCATGTTAAAAATGCACTGCTACTGATGCTTTACAAAAGTGCTAGTCCCAATTCCATAATTTATTTGGGCAGGAGTTTGTCTTTGACATTAAACACACATGGTTCTACTCAGAACACTTGCTACAATGCTTAAGGTAAAGCTGGGGGCTTACTGCAGTGTTTACATCCAAGAGACAGACAAGCAATTCAGGCTGCCTACTATCTTGCACTGCCAGATCCCCTTGGATCCTGGTTTTATACCCCTTGGTATTAGCTAGAATGCCTTTGCTGTATGTTATTACATTTATTTAAAAAAATAGATAACAGTCTTGTAGAAAATTAACCCATGTAATTACAAAAATAAACATTATTTAAAAGCACAATTCTTAACAAAGCCTAAAAGTATTAATGAAAAACTACAAAATGCGATTCCCCACACAGTGGGAAATTATCACAACACAACAATAATTACAAAGTTTATAAAGCTTAGACATGGGTCCTACTTGGAAACACCCTAAGAAGCTTCCTTCTTCTCCTAAACTACATAGGGACCTTGAGCTCCCTATTTAGGTAGAAATAATAATGAAAGGTAGCTCATGAGAATATCCCCTTGAAGGCAAGATTAAAACATTTGTCAGTGTCATCACCAGAAATGACCAAAAATGGAATGAAATGTCTGGGTGGGCTTCCAAATAAGAAACAGAATTCAAACTGATGCATCCTTTCCGTTCTCATTTCCAGCAGGAGGAGTCAGAACACATACTAGCAAGTCTGGAGGAAGCACTGAGAGTAAGGGAAAGAAATTCTCACTTCCTTAAGTTCAAGAAACATGAACTGAAACTGTGCAGGTAACAATCTGGGGTCAGTCACAAAAGGGCTGATTGTGATCTCTGCTCTAGTCCACATTTATTGCTCCCATAATGAATTGACACTACGTGAACTACTAATTCTTGGGCACATGCACATATCTCAGGGAAAAGGTAAAGAATTAGTTCCGGGTAAATACAAGTAGCTCCCTTCTTTCCCTCTCTGTCAAGTGCCAGAACTCAAAATACATGCTGGGGAGTGCCTGCCTGACCCTCTGATCCATGCCTTTGCCCCACAGGCATGGATCAGAGGGTATGACTGCTGGAGCCCCCAGTCCTAGAGCTGCTCCAATTACCCAAGAAGCTGTTTTGCTGATAGTAATCACAATTTGGACAAGACACAATCAAAGCTGCCTGTGCTCCTCCCTACCCTTTGAGCTAACCTTTTGTACTGCTGAAGATCAGCAAAGAACAAAATAAGCCCTTGGTGCCCATGTGATCCTTTAAACAAAGCCGGGCATTTTATGATCACTTTTACATTGCTCTTTGCTGCTCAGGTCTCTTAAAACAGTTGATAAAGGCAAGTCCATAACAAATGAGATCCAGTCAGCCACAGTTAGCACAGCTCCAGATGGGTCAAACTGTTGTCACATTCAAGTTGCAAAGAATCTCTGCTGATTTTTGTAGTATTTTCAGATCTTCCAAGCGCAGTGCTTCTACCAAAGTCAGCTGCTTTTTGAGGTTCTCTCTGTCCCTCTTCATCTGGGAAATCTGGAGTTCAGAGAAATGGAATGAAATTATTCAAAATTCAAATTATTTAATATAGGACATGAACAGAAACTTTGTGGAAAGCTCATCTACCATAGGGATTCCATGCAACTATGTCAAAATACAGGGTGTTTTCTATCTTTATGTAAAACTTGTCCTTGAAAAAGAATGAAACAATCACCATGTGGATACGAAGCAGACCAGAAAGAAGGAGAGGAAGGGAAATGCAACAAGGCAGGTCTGCAACACCTTATGCACCTACTTTATTTAAGTCTGTGTTTTCTTTTAAGAGGTAACTTCAACAAGCATATTGATACTGTAGGTAGATAAATCTTACACACGATTCACTTGTTTACAATGCTTTGTATTATCCTGGTTTCAGTTGAGACAGAGTCGATTTTCTTCACAGTGTCTGTAATAATGCTATGTTTTGGCTTTAGGACAAAAGCAATGTTGATAACGCGCTGATGTTTTAGTTGTTGCTGAGCAGTGCTGTACAGAGCCAAGGATGTTTCAGATTTTCAGCTTCTCATCCTGTCCTGCCAGTAAGAGGGCTGGGGTGGCACAATTAGCTGGGAGGGGACAGAACCAGGACAGCAGACCGAAACTGGCCAAAGGGGTATTCCATACCATATAACATCATAAGAAAAAAAAAAAACACAGAACTGAGGGCAGTTGGCCAGGGGGGCTGCCGTTGCTTGGGGACTGGATGGGCAGGTGGTGAGCATTGCTTGTTTTGCAAATGTATACATATAAATAAATATTATCATTACTGTTATTTCTCTCTTCATTTTCTGTCTTAGTAAATTGTTTCTATCTCAGTCTATGAATTCTACTTTTTTTTTAACGATTCTCTCCCCTAAGCCACTGGGAGGTGGGGGGAGTTAGCGAAATGCTGTGTGATGTTTAGCTGCTCCCCGGGTTAAACCACAACATGCATAAGCTCTGTAACATGGTTTGTTTCTCTGCTGCAGCCACAAATTCTGCTGAGAAGTTAATTTAGGGGTGTCAATAACCCTGGTAACAAACCCTACATCACCCCAGTGAAGTCAATTACCCTCATCAATCCATTTTCAACCCTAAAAATTACACTGCTGTATATTTATGCTAGGAGAGAAAAGAATCTCAGCTACCTGGCTCTTCTAGCCAAATTACCTGCAGAAGGACATGCTGTGTCTCCTCTATTAAAAAATGGCATATTTTTGTCGTTATATTCAAAGCCTGCTCTTCATTTCTGGCTGAAATTACATCACCAAGTAGTGTTCTTCTCCAGCAAGTACTAGAAGCAAAACGTTTGAACAACACACAGTCACTGGCTGTATTCCACAACTGAATAATAAACATATGGTTGTATTAAGAATAACATCACTGGCATAAAGAAATGTACATTAACGTATCTGATAAAGGCACAGAGAATACAGATGAGACAAGCAAGAGAGAATAAAGATTTAATGGTCCAGAGCAGCAATTCCAGTCCTCCAACCTTACCCTTTTGGACAAAGTCACAGTCTGCACTTGGACCAATGCTTTACTGCTCTGCCATGCTGCCACCAGCTTCAGCAGCACCAGCTAGGAGTACAAGCTGTTCTCTCAGAGCTTATTAGCACAGCTTCTGCTACACCTCAACTCTCATATCGACATATTTTATGGGCCTAAAATTGGTGTCACTGGGATTTATTTTTAATCCTTATAACCAACTTTTTTTAACTCATCAATTAATCTCTCAGGATAAACAGTTATCAAAATCAAATCCAAGAGTAAACTTTTCTTTTTCTATTAATCCAATTTAAGGAAAATTTGTCAATTGGAACAAATGATCAAAACTGCACTGATAGCCACTGGAGATGAATTTCAACAACTTTTTTGGCCCTAAAATTTCACAAGTAGTCTGTGGAACACATATGTCAAAGAAATCAAGGAAGGTCAATAGCATTTAAAAGTTCCATCGAACCAACAGAAAAATTGTCTGCTGTCAGAATCTTAAAGAAACATCTGCTTCTTGAAATAGAAATGGAAAACAATGGGGTGTGTCTAGTGTTTAATACAAGAAAACCAAAGATCAAACAACAAACATGCAATGACTTTACAGTGTATACTTTTCTCTGACTTTCTTCTTTTCCCTTCTCACACAGAGTCAGTAAGATAGATACAGAAGATCCAAAGCAATTGCTCCCACAGTCTCATAGGCAGCAAAGAAATAAAGGAAAATGAAATATGAACACTTAAAAAATATTCTGAAAGTACTAAAACTTACAATTCATCTTCTCCAAGACTTAACACCTTGAGGGCTGTAAGAAGTCTCCAAGATGGTCCATCCCATCCGAAGGTCAAGTTTCTGAAAAGTCAGAAGTGCTGAGATGCAGAAAGGACAGAGCATCTTCTACAGCGTGATAGCTTCCTTCCTGACAGTTGTCAACAAGAGAACACCTGCTCTTCAGAACTAGAATATTCACTGACTAAACTTACTCTGCTGCTATCCACAGTTAGAAGGAAGACAGGCTGGACACCGAAGCCTATCTCAAGTTTTGATACTGGTATTTACCACTTGCATGTTCTCTCACAAGCAGCAAGCAAACCAGTTTGTTATATAGCAATGATTTTACGGTGGATTTTGATACCTGAAGCAAAATTTGACTACGAGAAAAAACTGAAAAGAAAAAAAAAGAAAGCCTGCATGGAAATAAAAAACTTCAGATACCTACTCTAATAAACCACGGTCCTTCAGAATGGAAAGTTTTGCATTTCTCTGCTTGTCCAGCGGTGGAAAATATTTTAGGAGAGTATCTGCATAAAAGCAAATTTAAATTTTTATGTATATCATATGCAGAAGAAACCACAGTCCTCAATTCTGAAATGACATTTCAACTGTATTTGTCAATGAGCTAAAAGAGAAAAGACCAGTAATGCTAAATATGGGGGAATTTTAACATAACCAAAATGTATTTGAGAAGTACTCACTATTTCTTAAAAGCAATCAGCAATCTGCAGGATTGTAACCTTATAATGAAAATTATGACTCAAATCAAAGTTATCAATAACTCTCAGTAACTCCAGCTAGTGGGAATCAATGGCACAATCTAAGACACCCAGCTGTGGGAAGTTCTAAATAAATGCTGGTAGGAATCACAATTTTACAAAAGGAAAATTTACAGAAAACACCACCAATTTAAAAACTCCAATCCTTAAATTCTATGCAGATCAAAGTGAGCTCTATTCCAGTTCTTAAAAGTACACACAAATATTTCGATGGTACTAAAATAAAAAGACCACAATGCCTTCATATGCATTGTGCATAAATGTATATGCAAGCATGAGAACTTCTTCACTATCCTTTAGTTGTCTCTTTCTAACCACAACTCCTGTTGAAGAAACTCTGCTCTCTACTATTGTACCTTTCAATGTTAAGACAATCTATAAATCCAACCTGATGAGACATAAACACTGCTATGAGGGTTATCAGTGGCAACAAATCCATATTCTAGTAGCAGTCGCTGATTATCATGAGGCCCGTAGCAGATAAATACTTCTTCATACTTCTTGCACTGTGAATTTGTCTGAATTTCATAGCTTCTTGTCTGTTCATTAAATGCAGCCTTTACCTAAGAGAAATTAAAAATAAGAGGTTTTACTCTTGGCAGGAAGACAGCAGGAACAGGAATCAGACCTTTAATATTAAAATCCAACAAAATTAAGTATTTCTCTAATACTGCAATAGGGTGCAAATAAGTGTTTCAGATGACTGAAAAGGCAACACATTTGGTCAAACGCACTCTAGAATGACTCTAAAAAATATGAGTAGGAAGACTGAAAATCAAATCCTTAGTGTGGAGGATGTGCCATCCATTCTGTAGACTTACTACAGATGCCCCAAATCTGCAAATGAAGATGGCTTCATGCAGACCAGTCTACTCTTGTACTGTTTCAGCAATGTGCTGGTACACAGAGTTCCTCCTCTGTAATCAGGTGGAACTGCTCTATGCAGTTTCCTAAGACTACCCAGAAGATTCAGCCAGAGGTAAAGTAACACAAGGACTGTGTAACACAAGATTTGTCTGAGGAGTTGAACCCACGGGAAGAAAAGGGTAGGGTTATATTTGTAAATGGGTTCTTCCCAACAGTTACCTGGAAGCAAACTGCATCCAGTCACTGTGGGGTTTCCCTATACCTCTGCTGTACTGAATAACAGCTTCCAGGATATATACGAACCACGTATACTCAGCTTGCAGGTGTCCTCCAGATAGACAATTTCTCCACTATGAGATCTCTCACTGACCTCCAGACACTCCTAATCTTTCACATAAATGCATACTGTTTTGAGATAGTACACTCATGTATCAAGAAATTAAGTGATCTGTTTTTAGTCTCTTACCTGAACATTTGGATTGTGGTTTAGCAAATCTAAATATGGTGCCAATGCATAAACATCTGGCTCAAGAGAAAAGCATTCCCTCTGGGAATGTTTCATGTATATTGTTCTGGTATTAATAGTGCACCAAGCCCACTCTAGGGCACTGTAGTTAAAAATAGTTGCTGTGCTCTCAGCAAACAAAGACTGCAGGGAAGAGAAAAAAGCCTTGGAAGACACGTACAACTCATGGACCGTTGTTCTTTGCTCCTGAGCTTGCTTTCTTAAAGGTTCAGGAAAAAGTTGTACTACATCTTGCTTCAAACAAACTGGGCAAGTGTACGTCTTCGGTAAAACATCAAGATATGGTTTCCACAGAGATTTCTCACCAGCGTGCTTCTCTACTATTAAAAATGTGCACAGTGCTATCAAAGGAGATACAGGAGGCTTCCATCTATTAAAAAAAAATAATAAAGCAGATAGACAGAGGTGAGACAGGAAATGGATGCAGTACTATTTTATCTCTCTTTTAGTTCTTTAAAAGGTTATAAATAGCTTTTATTTTAAACTTCTTTGTAGTTAATGCCCAAGTCCTTTTGATGATTTCAAAGGGGCTTTTGACTTAATTTTATTGAGAAGCTATAAAAGCTGGTTTGTGGTACAAATTTCGGGTTCACCTCTTGGGTTTTTTTTCTGTCAGCTTTTTTTCAGGCTATGTAACAAGTACTCAATGTCTAGCATAGGTCTTGTTCTGCACCTTCTAAAAGGCTGTGTTCATGTGATTGCTTTGCAGCCTTATTTTATTCTCCTTCTCTTACTGAAGGGTATTTTGAAATTCCCAAGAAGCCACTCATAACTAACATTTAGGTCCAAGCTGGATCTAGAGGCAGGACGTGTTCAAGCCTGTACCATCCCTCCAATTCTGTATTCAAATCTCACTTCCTGAACGTCCTGAATGCATGGGAGTTCACAAGAAATGCTCACCAATTAGGGTAAGCAGTTATGTCCTACCACCACTTAAGATGATTCATCTACTAATTTGCAATCCAGAGGAAGGGGCAGCTGAAAAAGTCTTGTTTTCCTTTCTTGCCACAAAACATTGCTTTTCACTTACTTCATAATGTATTCTCCTAAACAGCTGTTAAGGACAGTGCTGGTGGTGACTAAGCATTTTTCAGGCAATGAAATAACCAGTTCTCCTGCCTTTGAGGGAAAAAAAAAAATCGAACACACACATACAGAACACAAAACAGTAAAGGTCAAGCATAAATGGCTCATCTACTATATGATTTATGAAGAAAGAGAGAGACATTCTCCAGAAAACAGAAGGGAGCCAGGAACCAGTCAGATGTGACATTGAATTTAATAGAAACTAGCATGGTTTTACGACGGTCAAAGTCAAGGAAAAGAGCATGACTGCAACCAGTAGGAACTTTCACCTGAAGAAAGTCATCTGTTCACAGAGAACTGTGGTGCCTGGCTACTCAGCGTCACCACTTGCTTTGCACTAAGACATATGAGGGCTGCTCCAAAAGTAATTCCTCCAATTTTATCATGTTGGCCTACAATATCAGAGGCAGATGTTGGTGGTATGGCAGCAGAGGTTTGAACCTTCCCACCAATATTCTGTTACATTTTGTTACCGTGTGAAAGACGGCAGCAGAGGGGCATCCTGACACAATGGTGTCTGACATGGAAGTGTGTACGAAGAAAAGATCATACTCACTGACATTTATCAGTGCTTGCTGAATGTTTATGGAGACCAAACAGTGGATGTGAGCATAGTGAGGCCATGGGTGATGTGTTTCAGCAGTGGTATGAGTGGGTCACCTCCACTGGTGCAAATTTTTAGGAGCGCGGCACGCAGGCTCTTGTTCACTGCTGGTTAAAATGCAGAGCTAATGGTGGCGACTATGTTGAAAAACATCTCTATTTTGTAGCTGAGAATTTACTCTATCAAATAGTGTTATTGTGATCTTATCCCAAGAGCAGGGAAGACTACTGCAGCCAGCACAAAAGAAGCTACGCAAGCCAGTGGCTAAAGGAGAAGGCATACAGCAGGAAAGGGGCCTGCCCCTTCTCATTTCAGTTAGACACTTATTGCTTTTAACAGAAACACAAGGCTGCATACTGAATCACTATCGGTGAGTACAATAATGTTTTCAGCCAACAAGTCCTCAGAGTATGTGCGATATCATTTTACATATAAGCTAGTACTACAGTTTCTGGTATCAGGCTAGAAATTACATTCACAACAAGGACTACAAACACCTTGTCTGGAATTTTGAGTTTCTTTGTTAAAAAAGCCATTACATATCAATGAGCCTGGAGGAGCTATTGCGTTAGAATCAATATTACTAACCCGAAGAGCTTTTGTTGTCATCAGACCTCTTCCTGTACCTAATGTAGGAACAAAGAGGATGCTTAGAGTAAAATACAGGAGATAGTGGTAAAATTGCAATTAATGAACAAGTCTCCATGGAAAAATTCCCAAAGGACACACATATCCCTTACGAATCATAAAAAAAAAAAATCATAAATTGTTCCAGATATACATCTCTCTTTTTTTTTTCTCTGATGCTCTCTTTACTTTTTTACTATTTTTCAGGACCTGGTGAAAGCCCTTCCCCTGCACCCCAGCAACCACTGCTCTTCAGTTCTAGCAATTACTCGCTTTCTGTTTCCCATTTTTTAATTCAAAACCATCTTTCATCACTGGTTCTTGTTATTGCTTTCAGAGTTTTAACTAAACTTTACAGTTTCTATTCCCAGTATTTTTCTCTGATTCATACTATCCTTCCTACTCTCCCTTTAATGTTGCAAAAGTTTTTGAAACGCTACCTAATTAAAGAGAAAAAATACAAATAAATATCTTTACTGCAAACAGTAGTAATTGAATCCAACCTCTAAAATCATTTGTCTGTTTCATTAGAGCTGCTGAACTTGCATGGAAAAATAAAAGATAAATGATAGCAAGGTTGGGTTCTAATACTGTAAACACTTAAAAGATACTACTCTTCTTCTTGAAAACTTACCCTTAGCACTTGCAATTTGAATTTCTAGGAGGGATTCAGCATAGGTTTGCATGTTTCACAGCATATCAGAGTACTCTAATACCAGAGTTTTACATAGGAGCATCTTTATATAAGAAACAGTTAACAGTTCATGTTAAATGACATTCACATGCATTTGCAGAAAATCTTTAGAGGACTATGGCTAAGGGGCTCTTTTTCCCAATGCTAGCCATGGGTGGGACTCAAAACAGAAGTAGGAACCCAACATTCTTATAAGAATCAGATGTAAGTACCAACAATAAATTATCAAAACATTACCCCAGAACTGTGCTGGCCTTAAACTACTATCTCCAAATCCTCTTTCTTTGAGCCACTTCTTAAGTTTAATGTATTCCAGCTTGTGACTGCAGTTGACTAAAAATAAAAAAGAAGGGATGAATGGTATAAAATAGTATATTATTTTAAAACAAAAGAAACAAAAAAAATGACTGTACATTCAAAAAAACTATATTGTGGACTTCTTAGCGTACTGTAATAGAATAGCAAGTAAAGGTCTCCTTGAACTAGTTTACTAAGCTGTGGGCCTCTGGGCACTGGGAGCTCAGAACTATAGGACTTATTCAACATATTCAAGAGGCAAAGAATGTGAGAAGGCGGCAATACTTTCCACTACTCAGAAAACAAAGCTCACGATATTCACCATGCTCTGACTGGAACTGTAAATTAAAATAGAAAAAAACTAACATTTATGAATGTTATTTTCAAAGCACAAAGGTGTTCATGAAACCATAATACAATACTTAGACAAACAATCGATTATGTTATTATTTAGCATTACTTCCAGGAATAGTACCTCCATACATAAATCTCTGCAAGTGTTTTCTTCTTCTCTTTCGACTTGTCCGGCCTCTGCTTTTCTTCATATTAAGAAACTGATTTTCCCTTATTTAGACAGTCTGAATCAAAAAAATATATATATTAGTAATGTGTAATGAACCTTTCAAGTACTGTACATTTATTTTCATAGAATCAAAGAACCATGAAGGTTGGAAAGACCATTAAGATTACATAGTCCAAATGTCAGCCCACTCCCACCATGCCCACTGACCGTGTCCCTCAGTGCCACATCCACACGCCTCTTGAACACCTCCAGGGATGGTGACTCCACCACCTCCCTGGGCAGCCTGTACCACTGCCTCACCGCACTTTCTGAGAAGAAATTGTTCCTAACATCCAACCTGAACTTCCTCTAGCACAACTTGAGGCCATTCCCTCTTGTCCTGTCACTGTGACCTGGGAGAAGAGGCTGACCCCCACCCCGCCACAACCTCCTTTCAGGTGGCTGCAGACATCAATAAGGTCTCCCCTGAGCCTCCTCTTCTCCAGACTGAACGATCCCTACAAGACTACAAGCAAAGCCATAAATGAACATTTGTGATGGGGGTGAGGGAAGAGGAGAAGCCTTTATCTGCAGCATCATCTTGGCCTAGGTGTGCCCATAACCCTCTACAGGAAGTGGGACACGGGTTCTTATGAACACAGAACTAAAACTGTTTTCACACAGCAAATGTATTACAGTTAGAGAAAACTACATAGATTGCCTGTGTAGTTTTTCTGAAAGTAACAAAAGCAGCAGAATCAGAGCACCAGATCACACAGAGAACATCCGCAAGAAGCCCGGTACCACAGGGCGCAGTAACACCGCCCCTCAGACTGCTACCATCAAGCATGGACAACAGCCGTACTGCATCAGCCTGACAGAGTATAACTGGGGAATCCCACTTCCCTCCAGCTCCCGATTCCCCCCGGCCTAAAAGCGTGACGGGAGAGACAGCAGAGAGGAGCACGCAACACCCAGCCGCCTAGCAGAACCCACCTAGCAAAGAGGCCGAACAAACCTCCACCACCACCGCCGCAGCCGTGCCCGCCCCGCCCCAGGCGCCGCGGGAGGCGGGGCTGCCGGCCGCCATTTTAGGTGCGCTCGCCTTCCCCACGTTGCGCGCAGTTGCTGGCGGTCGCGTGGCTTGTCGCTGAGCTGGGCTGAGGAGTGGGGAAGGCGCGTGGTGCTGGAGGTGGGTCGGGGTGGGCCGCAGCCCCTTGGGCACGCCCAGCGGGGTTCTCTGGGTTCTGCAGCGGTGAGGTCTGTCCCTTCGGCCCACGGGAGTGGGTAGCTGCCCTGGGGAGGTCGTGGGGTGGATGGCAGGCAGTAGTCCAGCGAATTCAGTGCTACGTGTGGGTCTTGGGGGTTGGCTTAGATTTCTTCCCCGAGGGATGCCTGCTCAGGGTTGGCTACAAGCCTGTTTGGAAGGGAATTGGCAATTAATTCTAAAGTGAGCAGACCCAATTTCTCATCTTCTACTGAGCCCTTGTTTATCAGCTTGGATTGCCTCAGTGCTTGACCTGAACCAGCTGAATGTCTTCACAAGAAGGAGATGGTTTTCCTGTGAGGTGGATGTGCCAAGCTCCCTCTTATCAATAACTAACATAGCGCTGCAGAGCGGTTATTCAGTGATGGGGCTGGTTGCACGTTCTGTAGAACATTAACACCTAATGCGTTTCTTTGCCAAAGCTTCGTGCTTCTTCAGTGAATTAATTTACACTTATAACGTGAACTTACATAACTCAGAGAGGAATTCTGAATAGAGCTTTTAAGAAAAAAAACTAGTTCATTTTCAGATGTGCATTTTTGGCCATCTGAGTGTGAAACTTTGACTGCCCGTGGTAGGGTGTGAAACTAAATGGTCTGTCGGGCCCTTTCCAACCCAAGCCACTCTGCAGTTCCCTGAAACTTTCCTTTTTGCCATTTGCAGTGACTGTTGCTTTGGTATCCATCCAGAGAAGACAATGTCAAGTGTGCCCGTGGCTGTGGTGACTGGCTCCAACAAAGGGATTGGATTTGCAATTGTGCGGGATCTGTGCAAGCAGTTCAAAGGGGATGTGTACCTTACTGCCCGAGACCCTGGCCGTGGACAGGAAGCAGTGGCAAAGCTCCAGCAGGAGGGGCTGCATCCACTCTTCCACCAGCTGGATATTGATGATCTGCAAAGTATCAGAGCTTTGCGAGACTTCCTGAAGGAGAAGTATGGAGGTCTGAATGTGCTGGTTAACAATGCAGGGATTGCTTTCAAAGGTAGGAATTAGGCTGTTTGGGATAGTCATATTAGTCATAGGTGGTATGAAGCTACATGGCAAAATATAGTATATGCAATAACGGTTTCATAGAGTTTTTTATATGGAACTTCTGGGCTGTTTTTCTTGGCTGAGTAGGCTGCCTACCACCTCAGGCATGACAGGAGGGTAATGTGAAATGACTCTTCCTCTAGCACCTGTTGTGTTAACTGTGTGTGTAAGGATGCTTCCCTGGAGTACTTTATTTGCATCACATACAAAACATGAAAATACTCCAGGTGTGGAGTTGGGTTTGTTGCCTCAGTGGTTTTGGGCTTGTTGCCTCAATGGTTTTGAGTTCCATCAGGCCCATGGGAGTCCATTATCTGCATGAATATCAGCCATGTTCTTCTGGGATGTTGTTTTCTCTCTTCTGCAAGCTTCATACTTTGCTCTATGCATTATCTGCTCAAAGGTTCAGAGTGGTAAAAGAGAACCTTTGGCCTGGGTGCTTCTGTTATTTTTATTTAACTTTCTCAGGTCAGTTGGTTACCAATAGAACAGTTAACCTAATTCTTACTGTGCTGAGCAGGAGTTGAATCCTTTCCTCTTCTGGGAAGTGGGAAGGCAGTGACAGTGAAGAAGGCATAGTAGTTGTGAGGTAGAAGAGTGTGTTCTACTTATTAATGGTTATGAAAAATCATTGAAAATCAATTCAGCTCCGTGTGGAGCAGATCACAAGCATGACTACTAGTTCATTTCTCTGCCAGAACAAACCAGCTCATTCTGTGTCTTCTGGAGTTTTTTAAAAGTCTCTTTATCTAATTTCTAATTAGGACATGTTACACTACAACGTAAGTGCTCATTCACTTGCTCACAATGGGAGTTAAGGCAGCCTGTCAGGTAGTATGGATCAAACCTCACGTGCTGCTGAATATGCAGCTTCTTGTATAGTGGGAATGTAGCAGCAGTGTTCTGAAGTCCAATCAGCTGCTATATTTTGTTTGGTACTCTGCACAATAATAGAATGGTTTGGATTGATGTGAACCTCAAAACCCAGCCAGCCTCAACGCCGTGGTGTGGGCAGGACTGCCCAGGGCCCCATCCAACCTGGCCTTGAACACCCCCAGGGATGGGGTATCCGCAGCTTCTCTGGGAAGCTTGTGCTTCACCACTCTCTCAGTGAAAAATTTTCCTAGACATCTAATCTAGATCTCCCCTTGTTTGTGTTAATCATCAGCCCAATACAGGGCAGCTCTTAATATAATTTGTGTGCATCCTGAACTTTGGATAAATAGGTGCTAAAATCTTACAGCAGTGGTTAAAAGATTTTTATCTCAGTCCAAATATATCATGCAGAAACCTTGCAGATACTCAGAACAGCATTTCTTTAATTCATAATCAGATTTTTAGTTCAACCTGCTGGTGTTAGTGAGTTTGAGCTAGATGGAACTGTAACGTGTGTTGTTGCTGACTTCATAGCAATTTGACCTTCACCAGGTTGACAGCACTGTAGCAAGATTTGCTATAGTTCATGTGAGGTATCTTAAACTTAGAAATGTGTCCTCACTTAACAGATAAATCATAGACTCATTTAGGTTGGAGAAGACCCTTAGGATCATCAAGTCCAGCCATCAACTGGCTATTACCAAGGCCACCACTAAACCATATCCCAGGTGCTATGTCCACTGCTCAGGGTGTGAGCAGTGCAGTTTCTGTTGCTTTCCTTGTAACATTGTAGATTTTTCTGTTTAGAAGTTGTTTCCTGTTGCTCTGCCTTGACTTCATGCTTACAACTTACTGTGAGCCAGCAGTAGGTCATACAGTTAAGAACTGTGATAGAGGAGCTGTTCATAACTGCTACTGTGTTAAGTACAGAGGCTAGAGGGTTTGACACCTGTGTAATAACTTGCTGTGATGCTTACCTTATATTTTGGCATTTGTACTGGAGCTTGCCTTGCTGACATCCCAGAATTCATGCTTTCTTTATTGTAGTACTGTCAAAGATTAGATTAATCACTAAATTTAACTTATTGCTCTGCTCTTGAACTGTGCTACATATAGTCCGAAGTCCATCGTCCACTGAAAAATGTCTCTTTATGAAATGAATATGTACTCGTGACTTGCATTCTGGAAGAGCTTCTGTGGAAGCAGTGACCTGTTCCTGCTTCTCTTTGGAATTTACGTATGTCTGGGCTATGGAGACAAGTGAAGACCTACTTCATCTGTGCAGGTGGCCTTTATCACTGCTGAGATTGATCCTGTAGCAGATCAGGAGGAGTACTGTCACTTCAACTTATTTCCCTGCAAAGTGGAGGTTGCATAGCATATAGCTTAATGCTAAGCCAAGTTGTCAGCTGATGGCACGTCCTACCCCACTTTTGTTGGTGGTAGACTGTCAGTTCTGTCTGAAATTGCAGCCATACTGTGCACTTCTGTGGTCTGCTTAAGACTACCTACGTCAGTTCCTAGCTCCTTCCTAACTGCTATTACCTATTTTACTTCTGTCAGCACAAATCTGTCAGCTCAGGGGAGTGATTTATGACACATGTATTTATCAGTAAGTTGCTTGGTTGGCTTTTTTTTTTTTGGACTCCACCGAATGTTATCCTTGTATTCTTATAGAATCTTTTCCTCTGTGTGTTGCTGTTCTGTGCTGTTCTGCCCAAGTCCTGGGTGAGAACCCAAAAGACATGACAGCAGATGAGTTAGGCTATGGAAGCTGTTGTCTGCCCTAGTTTTGAATCTTAATGCTGGGGTGGTGGTCTGCCTTCTGCATCTTCAGTGGCAGTACCCTAGATTCAGGATCTCCTTCCCTTTTGATTGTCCCTCTCCTCTGTGCCCTCTCCACATATGTCAGGTTGGTGACAAAGTGCTGTGCCGTGTGTTTAAGAGGAGAGATACCTCTCCTCTTGAGTGTGCTGGCAGTGGCTGCCCATTCTCTGAGCACTGGATGGGAATAGGTAAGTCAGTGCATTGGTTGTGCAGCCATAAGATAAACTTCTGTGTGTTTTTTTTGTTAGTACAATGACTTCCTTTCAACAGTAGTATAATTCTGATTTATTCTTTTTTTTTTTCTCCTCTCTCCTTCTTTGCTACCACCACTTAAAAAGTTAGTGACAGAACTCCATTTGCAGTCCAAGCAGAGGTTACACTGAAGACAAACTTTTTTGGAACCAGGAATATTTGCACAGAGTTGTTGCCTCTTATGAAGCCTTATGGTAAGTATAACATAACAAGTAGAGAAACAGTTTTATATGAATCTTTGTGCTTATTAAATAGTAAAATCCTGTCTTGTCTTGAAGCACACTGCCCAACAAGGAGCTAAACTTGTCTGAATTGTTGTGAACTAGGAAGGAAAAAAAGAGGGAAACTAACAATTTGGGTACAGATGAGTGAATTATTTATTCATCTGACTCATTCCTGTGTACTGAAGTGCTAGGAGAGAAAAAGTTTACTGCAGTCTTGCATGCTGGGATTTGTATTTTGGAAACAAGCTGATAGTCTCAATGCATTAGCAGCTACGTTACTTTTGTTGAATTCTGCATTATTCTGGCATTTGGGGTACGTTCTTCAAGCTGTTGCAAAACTGGGAATGTTTTCCTATGGAACTTCAAGACTATATTCAAAATCTGACTGCCATTACTGAGAAAATCACTTACTATTGTGAATATGCCTACAGATGGTAACAGGCTATTTCCTGGAAGCATACCTGAAATTCAGTGTTGAGCTTTCACAGATTCACACTTCAAGTTACTTTTTTGTAATGAAATTCACTACAAACACTGAACATAAAGTGAACTGTGATCTAGAAGTTCATAACTCAAGTTCATAGTTCAGTTCACAAAATGCTTTGCAGGCATTTGTTTCAGTGAGCACACAGCTGTAGAGTAAGAAGAATTCAATTTGGGGTTTATTTAGTGTGTATAAATATAACCAGTCTTTATTCTCTTTTTAACAGGTAGAGTGGTAAATGTCTCTAGCATGGTAAGTATCTCAGCTCTGGGAGGCTGTAGCCAAGAACTGCAGAAGAAGTTCCGCAGCGACACAATCACTGAGGATGAATTAGTGGAGCTCATGGAGAAGTTTGTGGAAGATACTAAGAAAAGTGTACATGAGAAAGAAGGCTGGCCAAATACTGCTTATGGGGTATCCAAAATTGGTGTCACAGTCTTGTCCAGGATTCAAGCCCGGATGTTAAATGAGAAAAGAAAAGGTGACCACATCCTTCTCAATGCTTGCTGTCCTGGATGGGTGAGAACAGACATGGCAGGTCCTAATGCCACTAAATCACCAGAGGAAGGGGCTGAGACCCCTGTTTACTTAGCCCTTTTGCCTTCTGATGCTGATGGTCCTCATGGCCAATTTGTTAGTGAGAAAACTGTTCGAGCCTGGTAAACTTAACATCTGTGCACCCTTGGAAGTGGTAATGTGGCTGTGGATTAAGCTGTCTCTTGGTAGAGATAGATGCCTAGAGCAGTCTTATCCTGTCCACTTTAGCACTGGGTCTTTCCTCTTTGTAGTGAAGGCTACAGGTACTGTGTTTCTCTAAGGTAGTGTTTATACTATGGTACTTCCCAGCAGTGTCTGTTGGCCTGTTTGCAGCATTGACTGGGTAGCCTGGCTTCTGATCTGTGGGGTGTTTCAGCCTAGTTAACATGAGTTGATTTGGTCTTACTCTAATACAGAGGTGCCTGACCTTGTTTTATGGGAGTTTAGACTTAGTGAAATCATTGCCAGCCCTTCTCTTTTTTTTTTTGTAAGAGAGCCGGCAGATCTCTGATATGGGGCTTATATGAGGAAACAGATGCCTTATGCTTTCTCGGTGCAGTGGATCTTTTGGGGGGGACCACAGTTGCTTCTTAAGATTGTATGGGATTTCTTAAATTGAGAGAGCTTTATTCTCAGAGCTACAGTCTAACCAGTTTGGGGTGGGGGGAGCTAATCAGATTCAAACTGAATCACTGTTGTATAGAGATCACTTATCATTATAGAATGGAATTAGGTGAAAATAAAAATAGCAATGATATACTGTTAATAGGAGAAATTACCCAGTTGGCTTTATTAATATGTATGTCAATAAATGATTACTTACAGACTTGTATTCATACAACTGGCTTATTCTGATACTAAAAATCTATGTTTGTTGAGATTATGCTTTTATTTTCTGTATTCAAGTCTGTACTGGAAGTGTGTGATGTTTGGAATATATGGAGACAAAATAAACTACAGAACTGATATAACAAACATCTAAACTTCTACAGGACTTCAGATTCATTTGTTACACAACCTGAAGTTTTCTTAGTGGGAAACCAGATTAAATGCCCTCTGTGTAGCAGAGAAAATGAAGTAAGAATATAATTATCACAGTTTTTAAAAAAAAAAAAAAAGTAATAAAGTCCTTCAAGCAAAATGACAAATAGAGGAAGCAGTAACATGGAGAACATTGTTGTTTTAATAGTTTGTCATTGCATTTCAAATGCTGAACTTTGAAAGGTAGAGCCATGAGGGTAGGGTGAGGTAACTGGTTGCTGCTGGTAGGAGTGAGGTGGGTTTTGGTCACAGCCAGGCACTAACCTCTTGTCCTTCTCCATAATGTGCTGGTTTCAGCTAGCATGACAGCCCTGGCTGGGGTCTCAAAGACCCTACCTGCTCCATCTTTCCTGCAGGGCAGGGGGTGCACAGGGCTGCTATGCAGGAAGAGGATGCCCCCCTCTTCAATGCTGAGAGACTGAAAGAGCTGTGGAAAATTGCAAGTCTCATTTAGTCATGAAAAAAAAAAAAACAGCAATGGTCATGTTAATTCTTACTTGGGAGTCAGCAAGACAATGGCAAAGTGGCTTAGCCAACCGAGTTTTACACTGGCTTTCTGTGGTAGTTTGTGTTCAGGGAAGTTGTAAGTCACAAGACACTGAGCACAGTATGTGTGTTTTTAGTAATCACTTAACAGCACAAAACAAAGCTGGGAGTATTAGTCTTGTATGGATACGGTAGCTGTTGGGTTTTTTTATTAAGATGGAAGTATTGCTACAAGTCAAGGCCCAGATCTAGCTGAAGAAGATGGGTGCTGCCTTTAAAAATGGTCATGCTGATCTATTCTCTATGAAGAAAAACTTATCTGAGGCCTGATGCTTAGTGGGAACAGATCAGTTACAAAATCCCTGTTGTTTGTTTTTTTGTTTTTTAAAAAAAAAAAAAAGCTAATGCATTCTGTGTAGCAACTGTAGGCTGTCTACAGCATCATAGCTCCAGTGGCCATTCTGCTAGCACAGTAACTCGACTCACATTCTTATGTGCAACAGAAAGAACTGTGGTTTTCCTATGTTCTTTGGCTATGTTACTGGTACCTGAGGGGGAGAAGACTTAGCTGTTCTGATTTGGTAGTATCTTGTGCAGAACTTTTGAGAGATGTAATTGAGCAGTGGAGAATCATACCTAGTTCTTCATACTTGAATCATTAAGCTTTGAAAGTTGTATGCCCTTCCAGGTGATGTGTATGAACTCCACAAATGAACATTTACCCACATTTCTACACCTATTTTTATAAGGTTTGTGCAAAGACCAGGCTAAGAATCCCAGGTAAGTTTAATGCAGCTAAATGCTATCCATCATCAAGTAAAAATCAGTTTCTAAGTTTCCTCTGTGCTCCTTAAAGCTCCTCCTTAAGTCTAATTCAGCATCTGGGTTGTTGATGTTTTTTACATTCCAGTCAAGCAAGTGATGTTTGAAAGTCTTACAGATGTTTCAAATTTATGCATTAAGCTCTTCCGGAGTGCTTATTCTTTGTTAGGAAGAAAAGTGGAAGACTACATAGTAGTCCATCAGAAATGCCATTTTCGTAGTGGTTGATTATAATACAGTTTCTTCCGATACAGATTGAAAGAACAGAGGACGCATCTTTTACAACCTTTTGGGTGAGTGGTGCCATACTTGAGAAAGGAGAAGGCAAAAAATAGCTGTTAACAGGACAGGCCTGAAGCAGGGAGGAGCTTGTGCAAGTGATGTGCGCTCATCTCCTTGTGACAGCAGGATGAGGACTGCATCCTGGGAACAGAGCTGGGACTGCGCATGGCAAGCTTCCAGAGGAGGTCTGTTTGCCAGGAGCAGAAAGAGGACAAGCTGTACAGTGTGCCTGGTGGGCTGAGTCTTTGGACAGGGCTTGCATTGTTCAGCCATAATTTATTTTTAAGGCTGCCTCCCTGCTTCTCTCCCATGTCTGTTATGTCTGAAGTGTTTTGTTGTGTTCAGATTCTGGCATGCTCACAGGGTGGTTTTTGTATAAAGTTTAAGGGTTGGGGAAAGGATGAAATAATAATCTGTTCTACTGTATAAAACCTTTACACGTGGATTACTGTTTTTACAGCACGTCGCTAGCATTTTTACCTTACAATTTATTAGCCAAAGAAAATGGCTGGCAGTGCAGTGACTGTGGTGACATGGAACAGTAAAGGAACTGGACTGACAATTGTGAGAGTGGAGGCCCTTTCTTGGTGATGCCCTGGCTTGTGCAGGACCCACTCAGGCAACAGTTAAGGAATGGAAGCTGTACCTGCATCAGTTGGGTATAAACAGTGCACAGGGCCACTGGGACTTTCTGAAGTTACAGACATCCAAGAGTGCTAGTAATAATGCAGTGTTTTCCTGCTTGAAAAAAAAAAAAATGAACTCAGAATTTATGTCCTTAGATAATTTTAATTAACCCAACTCTTATGGTAGCATGATCCCATGTATAGGCAGTCTTGACTTTAAATGCTGTGGAGTTCCTCTCTGGCTATAAATGCATCAAGCAAATTTAAATTATATAAGCCACTTAGTATTAGCTAAAATATTTAAATGAATAACATAACTGAAATGGCAGTCTCGCATTCATATGTGTAGTTTACAAATTCACATTTGTAGTTTTTTCTCAAAAAATGAAAAAAAAAAAGTAACAATAATGATGTTTTACAACAGAAAATTTTCATTTTACTCCACAAACTGTACTTCATTTTGGAGCTGACAATAAAGGAAGCCATCAGCTGGACGACGTTCTGGTCTTGGAAGCTAGCTGTCATTGTCTGTAGATTGTTTCACAAAGTTAGCTATTCATAGCATTTAGATCTTAATGAATAATACTTAAATTCACATTTTCCAGCTAGGATTGTCTTCTTGTCCTTGGGCCCTGCTCACCATGTAGTCATGGTTATTCTACATTCTTAAAATCCTATCCTTGCTATCTTCAGATGTGTACCTGCCCCCTAGGACACCCAGGTCCGATGGCATTGTGTGTTTTGTTTGATTGGAGTTACATAGTATTTAGAGGAAATACAGCAGAAGTGCCTCTGATTTTATTTCTGAGTGTGTTGGTTTAGATTCTTCTACTGAAATAATACACTGAAAACAAGCAACTTGTTAAACTTTCATCAGTAAACAATACAAATGTATAATTTCATCATAGAAATTTGACATTTAAATTGGGAGGAATATTTCTATTTAAAAAACAGATAATCTGACGAGTGGTATACCATTGGAGCAGATTATTCCAACGTGAACCAAAAAAGGTTAATGTGAACATTCATTAGATTGAAAGGCAGCCTGGCCACCTCCAGAGATGATTACATCAGTAAGTCTATGACTTGATCCAGTTTTCAGGGCCAGGATTTAGTATGGACATTACTGCAATGATGCTTAGAAGAAATTGGTTTATGTCCTTTCCTGATAAAAAGTCCTGAATAGTTAGTATTACAGGCATGCTTTGAATTAGCATACTTGTAAATGACTTATCAACAAGCAGATTTTTAAGTACCAGAACTAAGGAAGTGTACTGACCTGGAGGCTGGTTGGTTTTGGTGCATGCTCCAATCAAAATTTTCCACCAGGCTGAATGCTTCTGTGGCCTCTCCCTTCAGTAGACTCTGCTGCAGCTGACTTGATACCCTGGAGGCACTCAAGGCCAGGTTGGATGGGCCCCTAGGCAGCCTGAGCTGGTGGGGGGCAGCCCTGCCCACGGCAGGGATTGGGGCTGGGTGGGCTCTGAGGTCCCTTCCAACCCAAACTGTTCTGTGATTCTAAGATTGTCTGAGACTGCCACCATTCCTGCAGTGAGAGCCCAGGTGGATCAATCTCCTTGACCTGGCTGCTTGTTTCTTTTAAAAGAAAAACCTCCATCCCGTGCTAAAACTGGCAAACGGCTTCAGAAGTTGGATGGAAATCATAATGAAATGAACATGGTTGCCAAACCACATGCATCTGCTGCAGGAGAAAAAGAACAACTTTGAAAATGATAGCAAACCCACAGAAGCTAATTTAAAAACATCATAAGCAACATGCTGTATTTTAGGACACAGATGTCACATAGTAAGGACATCATAAAAAGGACAAATTCTTTGCTCAGTCAGGCACATATTCAGAAGCGTTGAATTTAATTTTATACAACTAAGCTACACTACCTTTGAAAGGTACAAAAACCTAGAACTGAGAAATTGAAGTTTAAATTGATGGCACTGTGATTTAAAAAGCTGATGCCCGTTGTACTGAATGTATCAGCTGCCGTGAATAATAAGAAAAAAAATATTGTACTCAAATGATGAATGAGTTAGTTGACCATACTAGGAAAGAGCGTCAGCAGAATTTAGGACGTGCATTTGTGTGTGCTCTAATAACACCTTATTTCTGATATCTTTTAAAATTATGACAGATCTGCAATAATCATAGATTGAGGTCCCTTCTAACCCAAGCCAAAGATCACTGATCTCCAACGTGCTGCCATGGGCAGGGCTGTGCCCCACCAGCTCAGGCTGCCCAGGGCCCCATCCAACCTGGCCTTGAGCGCCTCCAGGGATGGGGCACCACAGCTTCTCTGGGCAGCCTGTGCCAGCGCCTCACCGCCCTCTGAGTGAAAAATTTCTCCCTGATATCTAATCAAAATCTGCTCTCTTTTAGTTTAAACCCATCCCCCTTGTCCTACCACTATCAGACCGTGTAAAAAGTCAGTCCACCTCCTGTTTATAAGCTTTCCTCAAGTACCAGAAGGCTGCAATGAGGTCTCCTGGGAGGCTTCTCCAGGCTAAAGCTCAGCTCCCTCAGCCTTTCTTCACAGGAGAGGTGCTCCAGCCCTCTCGTCATTTTCGTGCCCTTCTCTGGACCCACTCCAACAGCTCCACATCTTTTTTGTGTTGCCTGGATGCAGTACTCCAGACAGGGCCTCATGAGGGCAGAGCAGAGGGGGGCAATCCTCTCTCTCTCCTTGCTGGTTACCCTTCTTGTGATGCAGCCCAGGATACTGTTGGCCTTCCGGGCTGTGAGCACACACTGCTAGCTCATGTCCAGCTTTTCATCCACCAGAACCTCCAAGTCCTTCTCTGCAGGGCTGCTCCCAGTGAGTTTTTCTCTATGTCTTTACACATACCTGGGATTGCCCCAACCCAAGTGTAGCACTTTGCACTTGGCCTTGCTGAACCTTATTATGTTTCCATGGGCCCACTCCTCAAGCCTGCCCAGGTCCCTCTGAATGCCATCCCTTCCTTTTGCCGTATCTACTGCCCCATTCAGCTTGATGTTACCAGAAAACTTGCAGAGGCTGCATGCTGTCCCATCATCTATGCCATTGATAAGGATGTTAAAGACATATACATAATATAGATAGGTAGATACAATAATGCTGAAAATCACTGCAAAATGCTTCA
This sequence comes from Numida meleagris, assembly GCF_002078875.1. Lineage (NCBI taxonomy): Eukaryota > Metazoa > Chordata > Aves > Galliformes > Numididae > Numida > Numida meleagris. Next base: position 104,602,667 of record NC_034409.1, read on the forward strand.
TGCTTTTGCCATGCACACGTCACACGTTGACCTGCTGTTACCCGGTGCTCCACATGCACACACTGACCCTCGTGCTGTCAGCAGATGCTGACTTCCCAAATGGTTGGAATGTGCAGTAGCCACATGGGCTGTACAGAAACTTAAGAATAATTGCCAAGACTTCAGAGGGAGATAAGGAATGGTGAAGGTCTGCCAGTAGCGCTTTTTGATTCCTGGTCCAGCTTTGGAGAGACAGGAATGTGCAGAACTGTGATAAGAGTCTATCAACACAGAATCGTCAGTACCTGGCCGGTTTCTTCTCTCACCACAAAACTCACCTATTCACCCCGGGAGGTGGCACCCTGTCGCTGCGGGACGGGGCAAAGGCCCGCGGCGCTGGAGGAGGGCGGCGGCCGCCCGGTTACCGCCAGGAGGCGCGCGGAGCCCGGCCGCGGCTCTGGGCCGTGCCATGTCCCCGCGCTGCGGGAGGGGAAGGCGCGGGGGTGACCCGCTGTGCTGCCCGCCGAGCCGGGCAGCCTGCCGCGTGGGTGAAGCCGCGAGGGGACGCGGCCGAGCGGGGCAGCCAGAGGCTGTCTTAGAACTGAGTTGCGCCTGGCTGCTCTCTGCCCCACCTTCCCCCCGCACTGCATTCAGTGGCATCGCCCAGCTGCCGACTGCGGCGCAGCCCGCCCGGAGCGGGAGGAGCTGCTTCTTGGTGGCAGGTCGGGTTGGTTTCTTCGTTCCCTCCCGTTGCTATAGTGACTGCGGGCCGGGTCGGGCCACGACACCGCGACACGTCGCCGCCGTCAGCGCAAGCCACAGCCCGGCGGGTCTGCGGGGCGCTGCCAGGTACGGGCGCTCCGCGGGGGTGCGCGGGGCGGGCGGGTGAGGGTGAGGCGCGGGACTCCCGCCGCGGTCACCTGCAGGTCGGCGGGCGGTGCGGTGCGGTGCGTCCTGCTGCTGAGGAGTTTCCTGAGTCGCGCTGCGGGAGGAGCGCGTGAAGGTCGCTCGCAGCTGCCTTGTGTGGTTTTTGGGGTTATCTTCCTGCCGTTGTATAAAGGC